>NW_011371365.1:1165678-1198676 GCF_000150735.1 Paracoccidioides brasiliensis
ATCGACGAAGGAGCCGACCGTTTCGAAGATGGCGCGCGCATCCGGGTGCTCGGCCGCGGCGGAGCCAAGGATGATCATTGGCCGCTTGGCGGAGGCCAGGGTCTTGCCGAAGGCGCCCGCGAGCGCGGCCTTGAGGTCCTTGAGAGAGTTGCCGAGGTGATTGTAGGCGAAGGTGCTGTCGAATTCCTCGCCGACAAGGGCGACCTGCAGGTCTGTGCGGAGGAACTGTTTGCGGATGCGGGCGTTGAGGACGGCGGCTTCGTGGCGCGGATTCGTGGCGACGAGCAGGATGGCGTCTGCTTCTTCGATGCCGTAGATTTTGGAATTGAAGAGGTAGTTTGAGCGGACGTCTATGCCGTGGGCGAGCGGGAGGTTGCCGTTGGGCTGGTCAAGGGCCAGATTGTCGGAGTTGAGCCTGTTCGCGAGATCTTTCATGGCGACGAGGGATTCGATTTCGATGAGGTGGCCAGCTATGGCTTTGAATTCGTTGGCTTGCAGGGAGAGGGTGCGGAAGACGTTGCCGATTTCGGTCAGGGCCTGTTCCCAGGTTACGGGGTGGAATTTGTTGTCGCGGCGGACTAGTGGGGTGGTAAGGCGTTGGGTGCGCAGGCCGTCACAGGCGAAGCGGGTTTTGTCGTTGATCCATTCCTCGTTGACGTCGTCGTTTAACCTTGGAAGGATGCGCATGACTTCCATTCCGCGGGCGTCGATTCGGATATTCGATCCAAGGGCGTCCAGCACATCGATGGATTCGGTATGTTGCAGTTCCCATGGTCGTGCGCGGAAAGCATATGGTTTCGACGTCAATGCACCAACAGGACACAAATCGATAACGTTGCCAGATAATTCCGAATCCAAATTCTTTTCCAAATACGTGCCGATCTGCATCTCGTTTCCTCGGCCCGTCGTTCCCAGCTCAGGGGCACCAGCAATGTCATTTGCAAATCGAACACAGCGTGTGCAGTGGATGCATCTGTTCATCGAGGTCTTGATCAAGGGTCCGATATTCTTGTCCTCCACGGCGCGCTTGCCGCCTATTTCGTGGAACCGACCACGGTCAGCACCATATCTCATCGACTGATCTTGCAGATCGCATTCTCCGCCCTGGTCGCAGATTGGGCAGTCCAGGGGGTGGTTTGCGAGAAGGAATTCCATGACGCCTTCTCTTGCTTTGTGTGTGATGGGGGAGTTTGTCTTGACGACCATTCCCGGCTGGACTGGCCATGCACATGATGCTACCGGTTTGGGAGCTCGTTCGACCTCGACTAAACACATTCGGCCTGGTGAAGGTTAGCATTGCACTTTGTTGAACACAACGGCTGTGGAGAGTAAGGGGAGGACGTACAGTTTCCTGCAATCAATAGTTTCCTGGAAATTTACTTAACAATCCAATTTTCATCCTGTGGTAAAAGAAGCATTGCGTTCAAATACTAAAACTTACTCGTGATAGCAATATCTGCGGAGATCCAGCCAGTCAGTTAACGAAGAAAAACACAGCCAAAGATTCTTTTGGAAGCAATTGAGCCTACCTTGGAATTGTAACGCCAGCCTTCTCACAAGCTTGAATTAAAGCGGAACCAGCTGCATGTCCCAACCGACATCAGCAAACCAAGCAATTCCACATACCCCATCACCAAAAGAAATATATCATCCGGAATATAACCAAGCGCACTAACCTTCAATCGAAACCTTCTTCCCATCTACGAATCAAAAACACAAGTCAGCCAATCAATCCATAAAAAAATCATAACCAATTCAATCCTTAAACATCCCATTCCATCCCATCCTCCCCCGCTCCCCGTCTCTCTCCACCTCCACCTCCACCTCCTCCTTCAACCAAGCCCAACAAAAACATACCAACAGTAAGCTCAACCTCCGCCCTCCTCTCTCCCGTACTCGAAAACCCCCTCTTCCCAGAAACACATCTATACCCAACCCTCCCGAACTGAACCCTTCTCCTCGCCCGTGCCGCCGCACGGAGGAACAGCGGCCGGATCATTGCCAGTGGGACCGAAACCACGCACCAGCTCTCGAGGACCAATTGCAGAAACAAAAGGGGGCGGGAGGAACGAATTGAGCAGCGAATCGGATAGGGGGATTATTGTAGGATTTGGGCCCCGGGACGGATCAATGGGGGTTTTGGTTTGGCGTGTAGTAGTAAGGGTATGAGATGAGCTCGGTATGTTCCTTTTTTAGGCTGTGATTTGTTTGAGGCATGCTTAGCGCGCTTAGTAACGCATAATGACCGCCGCTGATTGGCTAGGTCAGCTGATATTTGCTAGCTACATATTCCGGAAGAACTGTTATTCCACACTCCAAGCTCTGCTTCTGTTAACTTTTGTCTCTTCTTCTTCCTCTTCTATTTCTCTTTTCTTTCTCAATTAAACTCATTCACGGACATGATTTATTGTAGGAGGGAGGGATCTTGACTATACTCTATATATATATATATATATATATATATGAAGTATATTCAATGCCCGCACCCTTCTTCCTCTACACTATGCTCCCAGAGAGATTAAAATACTTTTCTCTTTTTGCTTTTACAGGAAAAATGGAGTGTTTTTCGGCGCCGTAGCTGGAGCGGCTTAGGGTCTCGCTTGGGCCCCCTGAGGGTTACTTTGTTCCTTACCGACGGTTGCTACATACATTACATTGCTCTGCATGTTGCTGGGGATGGATGGTTTGCTGAGGGTTGGTGAAGGAGAGGCTCTGTTGATTTATATCGTGATACGGGCTTGTGCGGAGAAGGCTTTGCTAGGAGTTGATATATGTATCTGTCTGTCAAAGAGAAGACAAGACTTCCCTTTGCAAGGACTGCCAAATAAAATTGGAACATAGCGTAGCTCACTGGATCCGAGTGGGACAAAGGAACAGTAGATTTCCCCAAGTCTTGAAATAAATATTGAAAAATTCTATGTGCTGTGCGTTTTGAAATTAAGCAGAGAGAAAAATTGGTGTCGAATGTTGCATTCAGAAATTTCTTATCATCCCTCCTTCCCCTTCTCAAGCCAGGGGAAAGTGTACTGTCGTCGAAGAATCTCGTTTGCAATCCGTCCCATCCCGTCTTCATATAGCACGGCGGGACTGAACAAACAGGCGAACGTGTATTAAGGCACTGTACAAAGTACAATATAAAAGGCACAGAGAAATCTGGAGGAGAAAAAGATATTTCACAATAAAAAACAGGAAGATATAAACCGCCCATACTTATCTAGGACTCATCCCACGTATATAGTAAGTAGAAGTAGCAGAAAGAAGTGTGAAGGTCAAAAGGGGTAAAGAACTGTACAAGTAACAGAAATATAAAAACTCCGATGTCCCCTTTATCACTTTTGAGAGAGAGAGAAATAGCAAAATACAAAAGAATTAAAACACGGAGCCGTGTTTCAGTTCATGTGCCGAGAAGGGATGGAAGGCAGGACGAAGGAGAACAATACAACAAATCACCAAAAACACCCACGATTCATTCCTTCTTCCGCCTATGAAAATCCCCTCCCAACCACAGAAGATTATCAAGATAAACAAAACAACAATAGTTATATCTTGCAAGTTAAAAAGGGGGAAATAGAAAATAAAGAAAAAATAAAGAAAAAAGACAAAATACCTAACTCAACGCCCTCGAATCACCCTCCTTCCACGTAGACTCCTGCTTCGTCCCCGGCAGCAGCCAGCCGGCAGAAGCACCAGCACCAGCCCCATCAACCTTCTTCGTCACATTATTAACCGGTGGTGCCTTCGCAGCCGGATGCTCCCCCCTTCTCGGCCCCACCATGGAAAATGAATACCCGTTCGAGTCCCAGGCTTTGCCTCCATTCGCAGCAGAACCAACGCCAACACTACCAATGCCAGCGACATTACTAAGTGGTAAAAGCGGCGACTTCTTCCCCGCACCCTCAACATCACCACCATGAAACCGATCATCCCTCGCCCTCCGATCCGCCGCATCGTCATGGCTATTCCGATCATAAAGATACAGACCCAAAAACGTCAGTCCAATGCCGATGGCCTGCACCGGGTTCGTCGGGCTGCCGAACCAGATGATCGTTGCGATGATGACGACAACACGTTTGAGCAGCGAGGCGACGGAGTAGGAGACCGGGGAGACCATGGAGAGAATGGAGAAGGCGAAGATGTTTTGGGCGAAGTGGGACAGGCCGTTGAAGAGGAATTGGAGGAGGAGGGGCCCGGTCTCGAGGGGTTCGGTGGAGGATGATTTGTTGTCGGTGGGGAGAGGGATGGTGGCGGTGCGCAGCAGGTCGGAGAGGAGGGTGTAGCCTTCCGACACGAACCAGATGGGGAGGGTAAGGAGGAAGGCGAGGGCGGCACAGTAGTAGAGGAGATTCAGTTTGTCGAGGTTTGCGGATGTGTTCTTGTTCCTGTAATGATGGTGGTCCTCCGCCTCCGCGCGAGCAGCTTTATTGAACAGTTTCTTGGAGAAGATGTTCTGCGACACGAAGACGATGGCAGCGGAGAAGGCGCAGAGGATTCCTAGAAGGTTCGTGCTGAAACCCGATGAGCATGCCAGCATCACGCCCGCCGTCAGCGGGATGAGGGATAGATACGTCGCCATCGCGTACTTGATGCGGAAGATGCAGCGGTACGCCACCACCGTGAATAGGGGAGATAGTCCCTTGATGGTGTGCACGAGCGAAACGGGGATTTGTGACGTGGCCATCGAGCTGAGGATGTGGCCTAGGAGCGAGAAGATGGCGAGTGGCAGCGCGGTCTTGATGACGATGCGGGAGGGTTTGCGGAGGCCATTTTTCAGCGGGGGTACGGCGCGGCGGAGGGAGGGGAAGATGGAGGCTAGGCTGGCGAGCATGAAGCACCAGAAGGAGACGAAGGCGAATTGGATTATGGTTAGGGTTATGGGTTTTGGGAGGGTTGTGAGGATGGATTTTGAGGAGGTGTTTGTTAGCGCAGAGGTGGTGTACCAGATTATACAGAGGATCTAGATAAGAAAGAGTCATGACGGGTAATAGTTAGTTATTTATTTTCTTCCCCCTTTGCTCTCATCTAAATGCAACGGATATTGCGGGTGAGGGTACATACGATGAGCTTGTACGAAACAGGCGCCTTCAACGCCTCGGCCAACTCCTGCGCATTGGCACTGACGCTCGTCCCTCGATTCCTAAAGCCGCCAATGGCCTCACTGATACTTTTCCGCGGACGCTGCTTGGAACCGGTGCTGGAGCTGGTGTCAATGGAGAGGATGGAGGGATGTTTCCGGGGCGCCCATCTGGGCGGCTGGTATTGCTGCTGCTGCTGCTGCTGCTGGTGATGCGAACTGCGCAGAGGCTGCGACAGGTGGGAAGGGAGAGGGGCGAGATTGTCGCTGAAGGGGGTTTGGTATGTAGTTGTGGAGGACGGAGTAGAGACGGAGGGTTCGTCTTCGAAGACCGGGAATTTGTCCAGGGGGGATTGTTGGGATACGGAAGCGGCAACGGAGGCGGAGGAGGAGAGCATCGTGGTGGGTATTGGGAGTTGCAGGATTGGCGACAGCAGAGTCGAACGCTGCGCCGTGTTGATGAGGGTTGTGGTGCTCATACTCAGCGGGGGTGTGAGCTGAGTAGGAGGAGGAGGATGTGGTGGTGGTGGTGGTGGTTGGTTTCCGGAGTGCAAGATGAGGAGGTGCTTTTCGAGGGTTGGTCGAAAGAGTTCTCAGACTTGGTGTGTGTTGAAACCCTGAAACCCTGAACAAGCTTCGTCGGCGCAAAGCCTAGCTAATTAAAGAATTTCTTCGGGCCAATCCAAGTTACGCCCCCAAGCCCGCAGCAAGGATGGACCAGAGAAGAGAAGATAATTTTTCTATAATGCTTGTATTGAAAAATCAAAAGGGCTTGCTTGCTTTGTTAATCCCATGTCCGACGCCGGAGACAAGTACGTACCATTCTCCACGTCAATCCTCTACATGTTATAGTTATTAAACAAATCGACAGCAACTAGTTCTGAATAGATGTCCTCTGATGCATGGGCAGTTATTTCTTACCACCAGTCATGGAGGGTGTGTAACTGGAATATTTCAAGAAACTCCTGCTGTTGTCCGCCCGCAACAACTCACTGATCAGATATGCCACTTAGCAAAAGAGTTATAGGCATTTGTCTCGTATATACCTAAAATCCAAAGGAACCACCACATGGGCTTGATGAGAGACTTCTCATCGCTCTCCTATTCCACTGATCGGCTTCTCTGATAGCTACCTTGGGTTGGTTGCATCTCCCATTCCCATCATCAAGAGAATATAGTGTTAGTTAACTACTAGTCGTTGAAACTGAACTTGCTGAATGCTTCAATGCTCAATCGGGCCAGCAATGATTGGAACAGAATTCCATGGCCTTTGCAAAGATCCAGTTCATCCAGTGGAAGGTGGGGGGACTTTCCCGAGACTTAATATAACAATCAAAACATACTGCCCAAATGAATTGATTAAAAGCTCGGTTCCCCAAATCATGATCCGCGCGACTATTATGATCACCGACAGGACGTATGTGGATTGTCCACCCCTTGGCTAACTTCTTGTACGATAGTAGAGAGACATAGGCATTCTCAGCCGCCATTTCCAAGTCATAGATGAAGAGGACATTCGCATTTGTTCGGAGTTATGTGTAAAATTTACCCCTTAGGGGAGGCTTGCTTCTTCGTGCCGACGGCGGTTGTAAGTACTGAAGGGTGTATGCTAGTTATAACTATTAGTTATTAGTTAATGGTCTTGAGTTATGGGTCTAAACAACTAGCAGCCAATTTTCTCTGCTTAATTTTATGCTAGCTAGCTCTGCGACGACGCCCGGTGAGATCTAAAAAGGAGGTGAGGTGGGCTGCGGATATTAAATATACACGCCACCCATCCAGTCAGTTACTTGATGAAACATGATGGTAGGTAGTATTTGGACGATGCTATGTCTCCCCAGACCGGGCATGTAACTAACTAATCATGTATTATGTCTAATCCTGCGACGGCAATTGGCGACGCTCGAAAGCGTTAACTAAATAAAGAGGCTGGCAGAAACGATAAGCCGACCCGACCCGCTAACTACTAGTAGTAGTTAACCCTCACACCAAGACTCGGAGCAGAATAACTACGTGCACAAGAGCAACAGATCTACGTCCAGCCATGAATCGTAAGATCATAAATCTTTGAACTGGGCACTGAACAACCCGTGAGTCCCTGGCCTGCACAATGCTTAACTTGGGCAATTTCTGCGAGCACCGTGTTACAACCGGGGACTCCTGCAGTTGCGCGTTGATTCGTCGAACCCTCATCAGCAATCGCCATTCCATATATAAACTCAAGAAATCTATAACTACCTTAGCTATTAGTTATTGGAAAATGGAGCATTAGACCCTCATGCGAATCGTCTCAGTTCTCTTGGCCGCGCAATGTATGCATTACATGCATCAGTACTCACTGAAGACGACTTGGTGCTCGCTCATCCTTCCCCACGTTCTGGCAGGCCCCTCTCATATACCAACTCTGCCCGTTGGAATTGATGAGCGATGGATGAAAGAATGTACATCACACGGTTAACACGTCCAGATTTGATATTTGTTTGGATGTTATGTTGGATGAGCAGGGTGTTTGGAGGAGATATAAACCCCATGTTCCCGCTTGTGGAACGGGGCTCCAATGCTGATGTGCTCGCAAATATGGATGCGAATATGAACAGGATACTTCTGCCACCACCACCACCACCACCACCACCCATATCACTCTCGAGGACGTGGCATGTCCTTGGTCCTTTCAACATCGGCACGAGAGGTTAGTGTCTGTCTGTATTTTGAATTTTTGGTTCCTTGTTCCGTCGAATCGCTGGTTTGGGGTGTGGGGAAGGGGGCCCGGGCTGATATTAGGCTTAGTTGGTTCCTTCATCAGGTCTATATCTGCATCGAGGAAGCAGAAGTACACTCAAAAATTTTGAAATTTTGAATTCCATTGACTAACTAAATAACCCCTTTCCGCAGAGGCAACTTGGGGCGCTGACCCCCTTGAGATCTTGGGTGGATTTCGCAACATATCCTTTGCTCATGACCCCAACGCCACCTTCGCCAGCGCCCTGGGTCTCAATGGTACTGTTCACTGGTCTGTCTTGGAAGCATCAGAACTCGTGGTGAGCGATGATGGCTCCGCTAAAGTGACATTGGACCTCGGTTTCCCAGATGTTGACTGGGCCTTTTTCCAGTCTATTTACGGCTGGGCTGCGTTGCAATATCAGGCGTGGGCGAGAGGGAGTATTACCGTATCAGCATCTGGTGCTGATGGTGGGCGTAGCACTACCACGAATGCTGCTGCTGCTGCTACTACTTCTGCTGCTACTGTGGCTATATTTACCGACGGCCTGCTGGAAATTTGGATTGATGGAGAGCCGTATTTTGGCGGAGATTTCTACACATATCGCCGCGCGCCGATTTTGATGAATCTGGCGGCTGGGGAGCATGTCATTGACTTAAGGTTTGTGAGGGATGTCAGGGCGATGGGGGGTGTGGGGGAGCCAAGGGTGCGGGCTGTTGTGGAAGTGAAGCAGCTGAGGCATTTTGCTGAGGATGGTGGGGATGCTGAAGATGGCGGTAGCGAGGTGCAACTGGCTTTGGATGCAGGTAGCTTGCTGGTTGCTGAAGTTGTGGAGGGGAAACTTATTTCGCCCTTTGCTTCTGTGATCGTGAGGAATTATCACGAGATATGGGTGGAGGTTACCGATATACGGACTGTCGATGATGATGTGCGGCCCGCTGGTTCCGGTCCAACGTTATCCCTGCTACACAGCCCGCTCATACTGGCTCCATTCCAGTCGCGCCCTATGTCTTTCCGGATAGATTTCTGCGACCAATCCCCGTCAAACTTCACCTTCCAGTTCAGCTACAAATTCCGCTCCCCAGATGACGACGTGCGAATACGAAAAACAAAAGGCCTGCCTGCAACCCTGACACAGCGTACAATATCCGAAGCGCAAAAGTTCACCTTCCTCCACACCGCCGCCGTCGTATCCTACGCCATCCTCCTCCCCCCGCTGAATACCACATGCAACTCAGTCGGTAAACACAATCTCCCTGTTCTGCTTTCCCTTCACGGCGCAGGTCTCGAGGCCGCTGATGAACAGGTTCGACATATGCTTGATGCTTCGTATGGCGTGTGTGCGTGGATAGTGTTTCCGACTGGAGGCACGAGCTGGAGTGGAGATGATTGGCGTGCGTTATATTTTTCTCCTCTTCTTTCTCCCCGTGGTAGTGAATGGCATTGGTGTGTGGTAGATATGAAAGGGGTTTGCTAATGGAATTCACAGATACCTGGGGTTCGGCGGATGTGCATGCTGCGGTCGCTGCGATACCGGATTGGATGGAGGCGGTAGGGTGGGAGGGGCCTGGGGTGGCGTTGGAGGATTGGATTGTGTCGGGGCATTCGAATGGAGGTTTGTATTTGTACTGTACATGTATATGCTCTATGATCGTTGAGGGCATCTGGTTGATATATATATTGGGCTTTTGCTAGGCCAGGGGACATGGTTTCTCCTCACGCATCAATCTGACAAAATTATCGCCGCCGCACCTGTTTCGGGATATTCCTCGATTGAAAGTATGTAAGCCCCCTAAACACATATCCATGCCCACCTTATCCGCGCAACAAATAACACCAACTCAAATCACCAGACTACGTCCCATACACAATGTGGCACCCCAGCGACTTAGATCTAACCCATCTCCTGCGAACGTCCCTCCAATCCTTCAAACACGAACTCCTAATCCCCAACCTCGCCGGGACCCCCATCCTCCAACAACACGGATCCGCCGACGATAACGTCCCAGCCTACCATTCCCGCCTCCTCCACCAACTCACCCAGGAAAATAATTGGCAATCCACGTACCACGAGCTCCCCGATGCAGGTCACTGGTTCACGGGCGTCCTCACGACGCCGCCACTGATAGATTTCTACTCACACCATGCCAGCCGGCGATCGTATGATGACCTGCTCCCGAAGGAATTTTCATTTGTTGTTCCGAGTTCAGGGGATATGGGATCGCGGGGTGGTATTGCTGTCGACCAATTAAGTTCTCCAGATAGGTATGGGCATATCCGAGTAACGCGGGAAGGCAACAGGGGTGGACTATGGCATCTGAAGACGCGTAATGTGCACCGGTTCCATCTCCTCCCGGGGCGAATGCGGGTAGTGTCACGACCAGTGGAGATCAGAATAGATGACCCTTCGACTGGATTTACGGTCCCGGGTGTCGACGATGGTAATGCGACCTGGTTTGTCAAAGATGAGATCAGCGGTTCCTGGACGATGTCTTCGGATGGGTCCTGGCGCGATGATCTCTCCCAGCGCTACGGTCGGCAGAATGGAGCTATGGATGCGATATTACGCACGAGAGGACGGTTTCTGGTAAGAATCTGCGCAAGCGGGGGGGAGGGGAGTGGGGAGTTGGAGAGAGTGGCGGTACAGGTTAGTCGAAATCTACTGCAGTATTTCGCCGCGGATGCCGAGATCCTACCAGCCACCAACTGCGCCAATAGCAGTACCGGTACCAGCACCGGAAACGGAAACGGAAATGGAAACATAATGACCCTCGCCCTGACAGACGCCCTCCCGCCTTCCCTTCTCCCCACATTCCCAATCTCCATCTCAAAGACCCACATAACAATCCAACCCTCACGTCCCAAGCCGACCACACTGCCCATCGAACCCAATCTCGGCGCCATATTCCTCCGCCCCCTCCCCCATCAACGCCTCGAATTGGTAATCTGGGGCGCCGACGTGCCAGGGCTGCGGCAGGCGAGCCGTCTTGTGCCGCTGCTGACTGGAGTTGGGCAGCCGGATTTTGTCGTTTTGGGGGAGCGGGCGAGGTGGATGGGGGTTGCGGGGGTGGTTTCGGGGGGGTTTTTGGATTGGCGGTGGAGGAGAGTGGGGTGATTTGGATTTGGTCTAGCAATTTATTTTTTATTTATTTATTTATTGAGAGAGGGGTATGAGGTTTGCCTTCTTAATGGATCTGGAAGATGCCGCTCATGGTTGATTGATTGGCTGTATGGACATCTGAATCAACGTTCAGCTGGTGGGTAGCTGTCTGGTTTTCAAGCTCCCAGGCCCTGGTCCCTGGTCCCTGGTCTCTGGTCTCTGTCGCCCTCATAATTAATCGATATTCCTCCGATACATGGCTGAGAGATCTCAACACCACAAAGCTCACTTTCCAACTATCTTTTTGTTTTTTGTTCCTTTTCTTTGATACCCGCCGCGGACTGGCAACGCAGAGCGTAAAGAACTTCGATGGAGGCATATCCACCTGTCTCTCTCATTACATTGTGTTTCTGGCTTTCTTTTGGTTTTTGGCTTCTCCTCTAGGTTTGCTTCGGTACGTTGGGTCTTTTTATTTTATATTATTATTATTATTATTATTATTTTCTCGGGTTAAACTCTGCTATTCCCTTGACAGAAATGGGTGTTCTTCAGTCTCTTCTGGGTGGTCAGCTTTGTTTGCACCGGCCACCGCTGGTATGAATACTCTCGATGGATCGTAAGTTGATCTAATTCCCAATACCTTCTCGGGTCGTCTTAATCCCCGTCCCTTTTTGACTGGATATAAAAGAGGTGGTGCTCGACATAGGCTCTTTCGCCTTCTGCCTTCTACCTTAATCCCGGTGTCTGTTTTGTTGTGCAATATCGCGCAGCCCATTGGACCATGTCTCTCTTCTTATTTTACACCTATCGAGCAGTAAAACCAATATCTCTTTCCCTCTACCATCTCTTCATATATAGAAAACACTTGGTTTGTTTATCTTCACGGCGTTGTCTCTGATCAGTGATCGTCTCTATCCAGTCCTTTCTCTGGTTCAGGGGTATGGGAGTTGGCACGCAGAGAAGAGATGAAGCAACATCTAATCTAGCATTCAGTCCGAGTAATCCCCTCTCCTCCTTTCTCTAATATTCCCTATCACCACGGACTCTCATCGTCCTGCCGTACAGTTGCTCACCACTGTCCACTTTCTCCTCCTGTCAGGTCAAAGCCCTAATCTCTCAAAAGGGGTTAACCTTCCTCCCACAGTGAGGATCCATCCCCCTCCCCTTCCTCCCTCTCCTAAGGGGGAGAGAGGGAAATAAAAGGAAAAGAAAAAGAAAATAATAACAACAATAGCAAACCATCTTCCTACTTCTATCTTCCTCCTTCTCCCTTCTCCTTTCTCTTCTCCTCTCTTCTCTTCTACTCCCTTCTTCTCTCTTCTTCTCTTCTCTCTTTCTCCTCACAGCTCGCATTCTTTTTGTCTGTCACCCCTTCTCTCCTCCCTCCCCCCTCCCCCCTCCCTCCTTCCAAGCTCTCACTCCATCTCTCCAATCTCATCTGTTAATTTCTTCCTTCTTAAATCTCTGTCTTTGGTCTCTATGTCGGGTTAAATCTCTCTCTGTCATCTTTCACCTCTGTGTCGGGTTCTCCGTCTTTCTGGCTACAAAATCTCTGTCTCAGCGCGTGTCTCTTCCATCCTCTTCTCTATCTTGCCCAGTAGCTTACATTGGCTGCTCCCTTTCAAGAGCCAATTCGCGTCCTGGAAGATAGTAGAGGAGACGTGCTAAGCCTTCCTAGCGCGTCGTCGTCTATCTGTTTACATTTTTGTCCCTTGATAATCAATCGAAACCTGGACCCTCGCGTGCTCTCTTCTACATCTTGTTCTGCTGCTTCTGCGTTTCTCGATTCTTATATCAGTTGTATCTCTTGATATTTCATTTCCAATTTCCTTGGATTCTGCACCTATTTTTTGTGGTGCTTTTCCTCCTTGTTTATACTGGATTCCGCTTGCGTGGTTGCAGACCACTCCGCCGGGAAACACCCGCGGACAGGCAAAGTTACAAAGACTCTTGGGACCCGAGACTGCTGTCAAGATGTCGCTCCGTACTCCTGGATCCCCTGAGGCAACTCGTAGAATTCCTGAACCCCCTCAGGATGACGGGGACCATGGTGGTGGTGGTGGTGGTGGTGGTGGCCGTGAGCGTGTTGTTCCGGTAGGATTTCCCCTTTTTATCCCCCCTTCGTATTGGTAACTGCTCGACGCGCCTTCCCGCTTCGATTCCGGTTCTAATGCAATGTCTTTCGTTCACAGGGCCTGCAGTACAATTCTAGTACTGAAGGCCACTGTAGTCATCTGGAGTCCTCGAAGTTGGGAAAATTCCCCGTCTTTTCTGCTGCAGGGAATGAATCTAGTCATTCCAACAAGGTCAGATAGACGCAGTTATTCCCTCTTCCCCCCAACTCTTTCCCTCTGTTTTGATAAGCAATGCTGACAGTCCTAGAAGCAGAAATTGGAACATGAAAATCCAGTCTCCAATCCAGAGACACAGCAGTCTGCTATTGATCAAATCCTAGCAAAGTTGGCCCCCAAGGAGAGTATCCCCGTGAGCCAGTCGTCTCTCAATCACGATATTATGGCCAAGCTGTCTGAGCAGCAAGCCTTGTTGGAACAGCAGCAGAAGATCCTAATGGACAAGCAGCTGCGCTCTGCATCTCAAGCCCAGGGTGTAAAATCTTCTCCTGCCTTGAGTTCCGGTGACTCAAATGCTGGCCAACAGGACAATGCGGATGCCATTGAGATGCTTCGTTTGAAGCAGGAACTAGTTGCTGCTAATTCTCGTCTTGCGCTCCAGGAGCAAGAGCTGGCGCAGACTCGTGTGATGAAGCACACCTTGGACCAAGCTATGGGTCCGCCCTCTGAGGCTGATTTCAGTGGTCGTGAGATCACTGAACAAACCATTAGCAATTTGCAGCATGCTTTCAATGCATCTACCCGCCCCTATAGTCAACGTCAGGAGACCTGGGCTAGCCAGGATGACGCCCGCTCTGACATCTCAGACGCTCTTTCTGCTGGTGGCTACAACCGTGCCCGTGGCATATGGAACAATACTCATCCGTCATTCATAATGAATGCTGCTGTTGGAAATGACAGGCCCTACCGCGAGGTTTCGGCTCCCTTGGGCAACTCCAACTTTGCAGCTGACCCTGGCCGTAACTGGGCTGGCAGATTGCCTCAACAGGGCATGGGACAGAATCCAGCTTATGTGCCCAACCAGCGTGTGTTATCCTCTGGCCCTGGTTCCCCTACCTTTGGGTTTGATAGTCGTTATGCCAATGAACAGTCCCAGTTTCTCCAAAGTGCGGCTAGTCGCCGCCCTTCTTCCCAGTTGAACCGTGGCGGTTCGTGCTTTCCACCACAAAATTCTCCCTGGGGAACTTTTCCTACCACCGCTCCTGGTGGGCCAACAACTCGAACTGTAAGCAACCAGCATGCAGGGACTTATCCCGGAATGTTTCCGGGCCCTCCTGCTCCCAGCCCTGCTCCTGGCCAGTACCAGCCACGTCCCATTGGGACTCCTCTTTCCCCAACTGCAGCGGAGTTTACTGTCAATTCAGCTGATGCATGGAGCACCGCGGTAAGTACAACACTCAACCATTTTTCATTTTCATGACTGATGGTTATAGTCTACATCTGGTGCTGCTCAGACCTATGTTTCACCTTTGGAGCCGTTGAACTACCGTCGTCTGCTTGACAAGAGTGTGTCCTGTGACTGGAAGTATATTGTCGACAAGATCGTCTGCGGCAATGACCAGCAGGCCTCAATTTTCCTCCAGCAAAAGCTCAAGGTTGGCACCTCCGAGCAGAAGTTCGAAATTATCGAAGCAATTGTTAATCAGGCATACCCATTGATGGTCAACCGTTTCGGAAACTTCCTTGTTCAACGCTGTTTCGAACATGGCACTCCTGAACAAATCATTGCCATAGCCAACGCGGTGCGCGGAAACACCCTGAGTTTGAGTATGGATCCTTTCGGTTGTCATGTGATCCAAAAGGCATTTGACTGTGTGCCAGAGGAGCATAAAGCAGTAATGGTTCATGAGTTGCTACGCCGTATCCCAGAAACAGTCATCCATCGCTATGCTTGCCATGTCTGGCAGAAACTTTTCGAGCTTCGCTGGAGCAATGAGCCCCCTCAGATCATGGCTAAGGTCAACGAGGCATTGCGTGGAATGTGGCATGAAGTCGCTCTCGGGGAGACTGGAAGCCTGGTCGTGCAGAACATCTTTGAGAACTGTGTTGAGGATGAAAAGGTACGATTCCTCCTCCTCCCCCCCCCCCAACTTTTATTTTTTTGGTGAAGCAAGCTGACAACACTGCTGCAGCGTCAAGCAATTGAGGAAGTGCTTTCGAATGTCGATCTTCTCTCTCACGGACAGTTTGGCAACTGGTGCATCCAGCACATTTGCGAACACGGCGCACCCCATGACAAGAGCCGTGCTATTGAGCACATCCTTCTCTGGGCCACTGACTATAGTATGGACCAGTTCGCCTCCAAGGTCGTGGAGAAGTGCCTGAAAATTGGTGGATCTGAGTTTCTCGACCGTTATCTGAACCGTGTTTGCACCGGGCGTCCCGACCGTCCTCGCATGCCTCTCATCGATAGTAAGTTTGAGAAACACTCTCTAACCACATGGTATGAGAGCTAATGCATTGAGTAGTTGCTGGCGATCAGTATGGCAACTACTTGATCCAGTGGATCCTTATGAATGCAGCATCTCATCAACGTGATATCGTTGCCACCCATATTCGGTTTGTTCACATCCGTCTTTGATTTTTCGTCCTGTTGTGTCTAACCATGCAGCAGTAAACATATGGTCTCTTTGCGTGGGTCTAAATTTGGCTCTCGTGTTGCAATGCTTTGCTGCAACCCAAATCATGTTACCCGTCCAGGCCCAGGAGCAGGAGTTCAAGTTAGCCGCTTTTCCAGCCCCAGTGAAGAGCGTTTTCCCGGAGGCCAGCCAGCAGTTCGTTTCAATCGGAGTGGCGGCCAGTGGGGTTCCAACTCCAACTCCAGCCCCAACTATCCGGCATATCGTTGATCAAAATATAGTCTCTTATCACCAAGGCCCTTGGTTTTTCGTCAGCATATCCAACGTTTGGAACACTTGACCGTAGAATGCCTAAAACAGGATCACATATCGGAATGCCCATTTACAATTATTTTCTCCAGTCTAGGATTCTCGGATGCGTGGGTTTCCCCGCTTGGTTCGAGCCTTTTTCTATTGAAAATCCTAATAATCTGCTCTTTGGCTTGTTGGAGCTGCCTGCTACCTACCGAACCCAACAACCATTCTGAACCAATTTTTCTTTCAGATCCTTCTCTTATTTTCCTGTCTTTTGTCCTTCCTTTACAGAAACTTGTTTGCTTTTTTCTTGTTTTTCTTTTCTGAAAAACTCCGAGCTATACAGACACCCATTTTTCATTCTTTTTAAATTGCCATATTTCTTTGAAAGATGATTTATCCTAAGACAGCTAATAGGCGTGGGTTGAATTCCCAGTGCTTTGGTTTACGACAGAAAAGAAAAAGTAGGTGCTAGGGTCTTATTCTGTTTTTTTTATCAAAGGTCTATCCTATGTTTTATCACTATGTTGACAGCGTTCATTGTACGAGATTTTGTTATACGCTCTTTCGCTATCTTTTATCCAACTGTTGTCGTTTCGCCGTTTCTTGCCGTCAATACCTTCGTTTCTTTGGCTGGTTCGTCGCCAATTTTCTACGAAACTGGAAAGCAATTACCTATGTTATGTCTTCCTCCACAACTACTGGACGTCGCGCTCTCGCTACCCCCACCCCCTTATTTTCTTATTTTTTAATTTTTTTTTTACTTTATAACAAGCCAAAAAAGGGTTATAGTGGATCAGATATTCTTCTAAAGTGATAGTGGGATTAGTTATTGGTGTATGTTAATGTTGATGGAGGTGTGTTTAGCTAATAGTTATTTATGACTTAGCTACATAAGTTAATGCAAACCAATTTCCCGCTGTTACAAAAATTAGAGATATAGAGAGATGGGGGTGGATGGCGTTGATAACTTGAATGTGAAAGATTTGTAGGTAAGAGTAACGGTTCTGAGTTGTTATATATAACTAGCTATGGCTTCTATTGAGAACGGGCTTGCTTGTTGTGGGTCAATGCTCTGTGGTAGGTTAAACGGTTATCTGCTCCGTATGTGTATGTTAACATGGATTTATGAATGGGTATGCTATATATGATGGACGGACGACTTGCTCCAGGAGTGGTTGCATGAATCCCTGCCTGTCTGGGCCCCCCCCCCATTTTTCCAAGCACTGATTTATATAGTATAGTAGTCATTGCAAGTGCTGCTGCTACTGCTACTGCTGCTGATGATGATGATGTTGCTGCGGCTCGCCCTGACCTTCATGATCGCCCTGAGTACCCGCATTGTCTGGCACATTGCCGGGACTGATTGCGCCAGCGGCAGCAGCAGCAGCAGCTTCTTCTGTGCCTTTGCCTCCTTGCTTGTCATCACCAGCGCTATCATCAACCGTACCATCCGTCCCATCTGCACTGACTGCACTAATCACACCCACCGCAGCAGCAGCAGCAGCAGCAGTAGTAGCAAGATCAGAAGTACCACCCACCCCCTCTACCTCCCACGGCTTCCTCCGCCTCGCCTTAGCACTCGGTTTATCCATGCCCATCAGCACTATGTCGGGGATGTTCTGGATGCCGGGGATGGGCTGGTTGTTGGTTATTAGGGAGACGATGTGGGCGAAGGGGGTTGGGTAGGAGGGTGTCTGGGGCTGCGGTTGGGGAGGGGCCGGGGAGGTGGAGGATGTGGAGGTGGAGGGTGGTAAGGAGGGTTGAGAAGAGGCGGAGGGGGAGGGGGGAAAGGAGGAGGAGGAGGTGGTGGTGGTGGTGGTGGTGGTGGGAGGGTTGTTGTTTAATTGGCGGAGGTAGGCTCTGTAGCCTTGTGGTGTTAGGGGGGTTGAAGCTGTTGGTGTGGGGAACTTTCTGAGTTTGGGTTATCGCTTGGTTAGTTAATGGTGCAGGTGATAGAGAAATATAAAGAGAGGAAGGGGGGGTTATTTTGCTCGTTATTCCATCTTCATCCCTCTTCACGCCCACATTCACCTCAACACACACACACCTCCCTCCCCCCCCTCCCCAGGGAAAAGAGAAAAAGCAAAAGTGAAATCACAAAACTCACTTCGCAAAATAAAACAACTTCGCTTTCAACAGCAACTCCTCCTTCTCTCTCTTTCCTTCCCCTCCTCCCTCCACCTCTCCGATCTGTACCTGATCAACCTCCTCATCCGTCGCCGGCGTTCCCGCCGGCTTGCCCAGAATCATGCCTAGGCCCAGCTTGAATTCCGCATCGCTGGCGAAGGGGTATGTGTGGAAGGCTTGATAGGGGGATTGCGAGGGTGGTGAGGGAGGTGATGTGGAGGTGGAGGTGGAAGTGGCTGAGGGGTTCTGTGGTTGTGGAGGGGCGCTGGAGGAGGGGATATCCTCGGCGGGATGGGTTGTTGACATTGCGGTTGGGGATTGGGAGGAAGAGGTGGGTTATATCTTATATTTTTATTATTATTTGATTATTATTTTTTATTTTTATTTTTATTTTTATTAGGTATTTCTATGCGCCCCCCCCCCCTTGTTTTTGAATTGGGATTTGTGAGCTGCGTTTTCTGGGTTTGCTGTCGCTCTCAAGATCCAGGGGGTTGATGCAGTGCAGATGATGTCAGGAGGGGAGTTTGTGTTGGGTTAGCACACCGCCTTGATATTCTGCCGCGAGCCCCTGAAAAGTCAACCAGCCACTGTAACCCCTTTTTGCTGAGGAGAAGAAGAATCAATTAAGTATTTCTGGTGTCATTTAATACCATCGATTTGAATGATGCATCGCATTGTCAACTTTAATACGGAGGATGAGGTGTCGGGCATTTCCTTGGAATATAGTAAAAAATCAAGATGGCATGGGCCAAAACCCCCTTTTCAAATACTCCTCTTTATCATTTAATTTGTATGGTATGGGTATGTACCTAACGCCGCCTCCCCCCAACCCACATTGAAATATAAATCAAAACGCCTGTGCCATGCAACCCGTAAGCATCCCGATTGAAAGGGGAGAAAAGAAAATTCATATATCGTTAAAAGAGCTCATTCTCAAGAACAAGAGCACAGTTCTTCCCTTCCTTTCGACCCTGCCCTCGTCACTCGCTTCTCTACTCCGTATCCATCACATCAACCGCCCCATTCCCATTCCCATTCCCATTCCCACTCCCACCCCCATTCGCATCCCCACTCAAATCCAACCCCTCCTGCTCCCTCACCTGCACAACCCCACTCTGACACCCAGGACAATTATGCACAACCTCATGGGCAAATACATCACAATCAATGCAAAAATGACACCGACAAACCAAACACTCATAACGCCCACTAACACTAATCCCCCTGCTAGCACCCTTCCCTTCCCCCTTCCCGTCCTCTTCCTCTTCCCTTTCCTCATCCCCCTCAGCCCCCACAAACTCCCCTGGCACCCCCGCAAACCCCACCCCACACGCAAAGCACCCCACCCTCCCCTCCGCCTCCGCCCTCGCTGCCTTCCGCCACGACACCTCCACCCAATTCATAAGCGGGAACAGGTGATGGTAGGAGCGGGCCAGATGCGTCGAGAGGATTAAGGTCAGGTTGCAAGAGGGGCAGGAGGCCGGGAGAGTGCAGACTTTCGTGCAGCAGCGGGGGCAGAGGTAGCCGGAGCGTGAGGGGGTGGAGTGGCAGGCGCACAGGGTTGGGTGCGGGGTTAGGTGGCGGTTTGGGAAGCCCATGGGGAGGAGGGTGCCGTCTGTGCTGGGGTTTGTGCCTGTGCCGTTGGCGGCGGCGGCGGCGGTGTGGGAGGCGAGTGTGGTGGCCGGTGGGGTGGTGACGTTCAAAACTAACTCGCGGAAATGCTGCTCGTTCATGGCGACGTTGTAGCCTGAGTCATCGCCGTTGTTTGTTCTTGTGACGAGTTCTTGGCAGATGGAGACCTGCGCGGCGAGGCCAAGGACGTAGACGTGGATCTTATCGGTGATGAGGGAGGTGATTGTTTTGTGAATGTCTCCCGGGTCGGAGCTTAGGAGGGCGCCGTAGATTATAAGGACTTCGCGGGTGCCGTGGCTTGGTGTGTGGCTATAGCATCACTGTTAGAGAAATTGAACCCATCTCTGCAGGAAACACCTTGGAGAACCGATATATATGTATATCTAGAGATGGGAAGCATACAAAAGCGCCCCCCTAGCCATCTCCAGCGCATTCTGCAACGACGGCATCCCCTTCGGATCCTTCGCGCGCAGCCCCTGGATAGCCAGTATATGCTCCGTCGGGTTGCCGCTCATATCGCTTATGCGGACTGCGAGGCCGTCGCGCATGCCCACCACTCCTAGCTGGGAGATGGGGTTTTGGTCGAAGAATTCGCGGACAAAGTCCTGGGCGTAGCGGAGGGTGAGGAGGTAGCGGGTTGGGCGCAGGTCCTTTTCAGACATGGCGGAGGAGAGGTCGAGGATTAGGATTAGGTGGCGGATTATGCCGCGTTGCAGCGGGGTGGTGTCGCGGAGAACTCTGCGGGGTGGCTATTGTTAGTTTGGATTGGGATTGGGATTGGGCTTGAAGTGGCATGGTTTTTGGGGGGAGGGGGGTTATATTTTGTTGATGATGAGATGTAGGTTTCAATTCAGCATGAGAGATCAGTGTTATTAAAAGGGATATAGTAAACAGTCATAGCTGTTATGATGAATGTCTTCACATTATCAACACCCAGCCCCCTTTCCCCTCCCCTCCCATACAATGACACACACACACAAAAAAAAAGAAAAGAAAAGAAAAGAAAAACCCCTACACGCACCTTCTCCTCTTGCCCGCCTCCAACAGGCCCTCGACTGTCGCGCGGATCGTGCCATCTGCACCCTCAACCAGCGTTTCCCAGGTGCGGGATACCTCCCACTCCGCACCGCCGCGGCCCTTCTTGCGGCGCCTGGCATCTTTCGAGCGCGCGGCGCGGCCGGAGGCGGAGGGTCGGGTATCTAGTTCGTCATCGTCGTCGGAGGCGGAGGCGATGAGCTCGTCCAGATCGTTGTCGGAGGGTTGGGCGACGTATTCAGGGTCTGAGGTGGGCATGGCGGGGCATATTGGGGTGGCTGATGGTGTTGGGACAGGAGGAGTTAGTTATCTATCATGATAGTTATAACTAGGTAACTAACTAACGTAATTCCACACCGAGCGAGACACCCCAGCGAGCGAGACACCATTTCAAAATATCATCTAATTTAACTACTCTTCCACTTCAACACGCAATTATGCCACCAATTCACAATAAAAATTCTTCAAATTCTATTGAGAGAGAGGGGAGGCTTGAACTCACAATAAAATCTATTCAAAATGATGAAAAATTCTCAATTTGTGAAGCTGCATGCCTATTTGATGTTTCATCTTCTACTCTTGATCATTGACTTAGTGGCAGACCTGCACAGGTGAATTTACACTCAAATTCACACAAATTGACTCAGACTGAAGAGGATAGGCTAGTTGAATAGGTGCTGGATCATGTTAAACAAGGATTTACCCCCCAGCCAGCATTTGTTGAGGATATGGCTAATTATCTTCTTACCTTATGGAATTCCATCACCTCTACCACCTCTCCCCCCCGGGTCAGCAAGAACTGGATTTCAAGACTGATTAAACATTGTATGGAGCTTCAAAGCCACTATTCCAGACACTATAATCATGAATGAGTCAAATGTGAAGATATCAGAGTTATACAGGATTGATTTAAAATCTTGAAGGCTATAATTGCTAAGCATGGAATTCTATCAGAGAATATATACAACTTTGATGAGACTGACTTTGCCATGAAGCTCTATGCCACTACTAAGATCATCACTAGTGCTGAGCACTATGACTGAGCAAAGCTCCTACAGTCTGAGAATTGTGAATGGGTGACTGTGATTGAGGCAGTCAACATGTTGAAATGAGTCCTATTATCATACATCATTCTCAAAGGGCAGATTCTACAGGAAGACTGGTTTGACAGACACTCAGACAGCTAAAGACTTGATGTTAGCTCTAATGACTGAACTATGGATGAGATAGAAGTCAAATGACTTACTAGATTATTTATTTCTGCTGTAAATTCATGAAGAGTTGACACTTATAGTCTTTTTATTCTGAACAGATATGACAGTCATCTTATCTCAGAATTCAATCATATCTGCAAGAATAATACTATTATATATCTTTGCATGTCATCTCATTCATCACATCTTTTACAGTCACTAGATATGAGTGTTTTTGCAGTCTTAAAGTGAGCATATGAGAGTTTAATTTAATAGTGAATGCAGCTAGAATTTAATGCTATTTAGAAGGCAGATTTCTTAAAGACTTATTCTGCAGTGCATTCTGAAGTCTTCAAACTGCAGACTATTCAAAATGACTTCAAAGCTACTGAAATAGTGTTCTTTCAATCTGACTACATTCTTCAGCAGCTAGATATTCAATCTCAGATTTCTACCCTCTCATGCAGCAGCTCTAGCAATTCAATCATGTTTTGAATACTTCAAACATCTAGTAATTCCTGGCAATTACACCAGCAGACAAAGAAGATCAAATACTTAGTGAAAGTTCAGCCTTAAGACTTTGTGAAAGATTTTAATCAAATTATCAAGATTTGTAAATATGAAATAATTAGCATCACTATTCTAAAGAAGTAATACTAGAATATATTCAATGTGAATAAGATAGAAAAGTAAAAGCAGACTAGATTTAGATATCAGATTCAACTTGCAGAGAATCTCACTAGATAAAAAGCTTAGAATCTTATTATTTCATCTGTTGCATCTGTTGAACAGTCTGTCATTCAATTTTTTAAGTTTACAGTCTCTGAGTCTAGATTATGCTCAGAAGCATCATAGCAGTGCAGCAACTGCAATTTATCTGATCATAAAAGAATAAAATACTCTCAATCTAATGTAATTTAATTTAATTTAATTAGAAAGAGATAAGTGTAAATATTTCAGATTAAAATCTAGTTAATTGAGATATGATGATTTTGATATCTTGCTCACTGAGATGTCTCACTTAGTGTGAAATTATGTTAACTTCTTAACTAATTAATGTAATCAATCATTTACTGAGACAAATCATCTATCAAAATAAATCTTCATTATTCAATATCTTTCTAATTGAATATCATCACAACTAGATAGTAAAATCAGTTAATTATATTATAAATTATTCTCTGTATGCTGAGAGCATGTATGAATAGTATAAGGGGTTGAACCTCTAGATTCGCTCTGACTGGCTGACTCAGCCTAGCCATCATTTGCACATGCACACGTGATCATGCTATGCAAGCTCACTTAAGCTTGAGTTCTCATCTCATTCTTTTCTTCCCTTTCTCAAGCAATTCGTCCTTGTTATATAGGAGGACTAGCCTCTAGTTCTTAGAGCTTAACCCTTTACAAATAGTATGTTTTATAACATCATATTCACTGCACTGTGATACTGCTTGCTTTTGTAATTATTTATTAAACTGCTTTATTATCTTTCTTTTCTCTGCAATGTCTTTTTATATATGATTCATCTCTTTTTGAACAGTTAAACCCTCTCTATGACTTATGTATATATAACATCTTTCTTACTTTCTCTTTTACTTTGCATTTATAGTTTTCAGCTTTTTATTTTTTTTATCAAAATAACAGAAGTATGCATAGTCATCTGACATCTATTGACTAGCTGTTCCAGAGCTTGATTGATTGAACTAAGTGGACTCTGTGTATAGTGCTTGAGATATTTCTTAATTTTCTCACTCTGAAGCTTTAGTTGTCATATTATGAGATGTGGCAGTGACTCAGAAGGCCTGGAAGCTATGTGAGATTTTTGAGAGAGTTGATGTATGTATCTGAATATTGAGTTGAGAAAGAATCTGCTTTGAATTGTACAGAGCTAGTTCTGTAGCTCTAAATTCACTCTGAATATTCTTTTTGCTTAGAACTGTTATATGAACTAAAAAATAGATAGTTAAAACTAATTCTTATCAATATAATTGATGTTAAGTCTCATTCTCTTCTCAATCTCTTTTCTGTATACTTGCTTCAATGAGGAAAAACAGATAACATCTAAAGACTATAAAAGATAAGAAGAATAAGCTGATATATAAAAAAAATAATCAAGTTTTGAGTGCAAAACTGATCAAACTTAGAATTATTATAACTGTCATATTCATTGAAAATCAAGAGTTGATATTAGCTAATTATACAGACTTAAGTATGTTTATTGAACATCTTTTTAAATTAGATCAATTTTAGCTTATTAGTTGTTTATTCATTTTCACTGATTTCAATCCTTCAGTTATATAGTAGCTCATTCTCAAATCAAGAAGTCTGATATAACTTTTTTTTGAAAATAATTATTAAAGATAATGATCGGTCTATTAAATTGACTCTCTCAATAATAATAACTCATTTTGTATTCTCAGACTGTATAAGTTTTGAATGAAGAGTTTTCTCTGATTTAGTAATTATTTTAACTGTTTCAATAAATCTCATCTGAAATTCAATCTTATCAAAGTTGTATATATTCTTCTATGCAATATTATATTTCTGAATAGTATTCTGTACAAGTGTTAGGGAGCGAATGCGAGCTGCATAAGAAGGAAACTCTCTGCGTTGCTAACTGCTATATAACGAAATACTAAGCTTGATGGAATGAAAGGAGGTGCTGGGGCCTGCCCGGGTTATAACCCGCATGGTCGTTTGATCACGTGAGAATATTTGGCCTAACCGGGCGCCGAGCTTAATCCGACGTCGAGTCTAACCGGGCACCGAGCCTCGGTCGGGCTCGGCCGGGCGCTGAGCCTAACAACAAGCTTGAACTATTCATGAATAATGTTAGAATTTTCATATAGAGCTCATTGATGATTTTATGATCAGATAAATTGAGTTTTTAACTCAGAATAATAATCAATGAATTATTTAACTCAGCTTTCATCAACAGTTTTTGAGTTGAAATAGTTATCTCAATTGATAATAAGAAGATTGACTATTTTTTATATAGTGCTCATTTAGAAAAGCTAATCACATTTATTTATGAAGATTATTCATTGAACAAGAGATAATTTCTCAAAAAAGATCAATTTTTGATTTTTTAATTGAGAGTTCTCTCACATCATATAGCTATAAAGTCAATAATAAAAAGTGAAATGAGAGATGTTGTACAATCTGACAGCGGCTCTAGAACTAGAAATTTGATTTTTTTAACTACTTCAATAGTTAAAATAAGTCTTTCTTTCTTATATAAAGAATTATCATCTTTGATTGCTGACATTTTGATATTTGATTAATTAAGTAGTTAAACATATTATGTAGTGAAGATCTATCTCAGTAGATAATTTATCTCAGTAGATGATTGATTACATTAATTAATATCTATTAATATAATCAATAAGTGAGTGAATCATATAAGTGAGTAAATCATATAAGTGAGTGAATCACTTCTCACTTTCTATACAATGAGAATATCTTCAAAGCCTCAATTATAAAGAAAAATTAATAAATTATATTATAAATTATTTTCTATATACTTAAAGCATATATAAATAATATGCTTAATAATTTTACAGACATTATACTGTAATGCTGCATGTTTTTATAATTATAACTCAGCAGTCTCAATCATCTTCTACTATCATTCATTAACTCTTTATATATAATTTAAGTCTTCTTCAACTCTCAAAGCACTTTTTTAAGCTATATATATATGACTTCTTTCTTGCTTTCTCTTTTGTTTGACATTTTGAGCTTTTAACTTTCTGTTTTCAGCAGCTAAAATAGCAGCACTGTGCATTGTTATTTGACATTTTTTGATCAGCTAACTCAGAGCATAATTGATTAAACTAAGTGAGCTCTATATATAATACTTGATATATTCTTTAACTTTCTCAGTCTGCTGCTTCAATTGACATACATTATGTGATGTGACTATCACTCAGAAGGCCTAAGAGCTATAGAGGATTTCTGAGAAAATAAGAATATACATCATAATATTAAGCTATGAGAGAATCTGCTTAGAATTGTATAGAATCAGCTCAGCAGCTCTAAAGCTGTTTTTAATATTGCTTTTAGTCAGAGTTTACATCTGAGCTGCAGAATAAAGACTTAAAAACTTTTTTTTATTAATATAATTGATTTTAAACTACATCTGATTTTCTATCTGCTGTTTGTACATAGTTTTCAAAGATGAGAAGCAGTCAACATTCAATAACTGAGGAGGATAAAAGAAATATGACAGCATGTAGAGAGTAATGATTTGATTCTCAGTGCAAAATTGATTAAATTCAGCTAAGACATAACTTCAGTATCAGTCTAAAATTAACAGTCAATATCTGCTCTTCATATGAGATAGAGGTTTTTTATTGAACATCTTTTTCAGTCAGTACAAGCTCAGCTGATTAGTGATTTAGTCATTCTCACTGACTTCAATCACTTAGTCATATGGTAGCTCTTCTGTCTCATACCAGCAGAATTGATACATCTTTTCTTTAAAAATAATCATCATATGTAAGACTCAGTCAGTTGCATTAACTTCAGCAATAACAGTCACTCATTCTCAATATTCAGACTATACAAGCTTGAGATTCTCAGCTCTTTCAGATTCAGTCATTACTCTGACAGTTTCAATTATACTCATATGAAACTCTGTCTTATTAAAATTGTAGATATCATCTTTTAGAATTTCATACTTTGCAATAGTGTTTCATAGAAGTTTAAATCACTTATAGATAATCTCAGAATTCTCATATAGAGCTTACTGATGATTGTACTTGTGTGAGAACTTGAATTTCAACTCATCATGATACTTGACAAAGTTTCATACTCAGCATTTACTCACTGTGAATGAGAGGTTGAATTCTCAACTGATAAGGAGATTGATCATTTCTCATACAGCTGCAACTCAGAAAGACTGATCTCACGTATTCATGAACAGAATTCATTGAACAAGAGATTCATCTTCTGTAAGACTAAGTTTCTAGTTCTTTGGGAATGTGTCAACACATGCTGTATGACCATATATGTGATAAGTTAAAGTTGTATAAGAGACTTCATATAACTTTGCTGCAGCTCATATGCTTGAAATTTGATCATTTTTAAGTGCTTGAATGACTAAAAGAAGCCTTCCTTCCTGAGTAGAGGCTTTATTTCTTTGTGTGATTGACATTTTTGATGCAGAGCATTTCTCATTGTTTGGTGGGTGGAAAGTGGTTCACTCAACTTATTGATTATGTTAGTTAATGTTAGCATTTGTTAACGTTAATTGCGGAGTTGGTAACTAATGGATGTCAGCAAATCAGCGCGCTGGAATGTTAAGTAAACAAGCCAGCAGTTCGGAACTGGGGATGCTGGCCAATTAGGGAGGGATTAGATCCCCTGTTTTCTTTTTATTCTGCTAGTGTGGGCATAAGAATCAAAAGTAAAACTGTTCAAACAGAGCGGGCAGGATGAATGAACGCGGTGATGGTAGACGTAACTCCTATCAAATCAATAGACGTAACTAGCTATGTAGACCATGGTTTTAAAATATAGACCACGTCTGAAGGATAGAAAAAGCTGCTGCATTTCAACTACACCCTCCCCATGTTCCTCCACAGCCCCGGCGCTGTCGCCAATGCCCGTCTGCAGCTGCGGGACACGGCTATCCGAGGCGTGGTCTTCTCCTCACCACGCCCCGTCTCGGCCGCTGTCTGCTCTCCGACGACGGCCTATCCCGACTCTCCGCCACGGCGAAGTCACCTTCCCCTCTTTGCTGCTCTCTTGACAACGCCTCCTCTTACTTCCACGTCTATTAATGCCAATAGACACTTCTCATCATCGTCATCGTCGTCATATTCTTCTTCATCCCTCTCTTCCCGGCTCATATCCTCTTTTTTCTCCCCTCCCAGAGCATCCCTCTCGACTGTCCTCCGTCGGCATTGTTCCACCGAATTCCGCGCCATGAACCCAACAGACAGAGATACCCTGTCGGATGTGTATGTTCTTCTACTTCTTCTTATTTTCTAAGGCTGTTCTCTCGTAGCTAACTATCCCAGGGCGAAGCCAACCCACTATGACCTGTCCCTCTTCAACCTCAAATTGGGCTCTTCTTGGGCCTACAATGGCAAGGTCAAGATAGACACTAGGATCTCCCGTCCCACCAGCGAAATCGTCCTCAATGCCAAAGAACTCACCGTCGATAATGCAGAGGTCTCTTTCGCAGACGGTAAGCGCAATCAATTGCTTGATCTTTAGTACACTATACCGGTATATCAGGAACCATGCTCAAATATCGTTGCGCCTGAAATCAGGAAAGCCGCCCATCAAATCAACCAACATCTCCTACGACAAGGCCTCCGAACGAGCCATCCTCAAATTCCCCTCCGACATCCAGCCTGGTCCCTGCCTTCTGATTGTCGACTTCACGGGAACCATGAACAACCATATGGCTGGCTTCTATAGATCTAAATACAAGCCCGTCGGAACTCCCAGTGTCGGTACCCCCAAGGACGACCAGAACTACTACATGCTCAGCACCCAATTCGAAGCTTGTGATGCCAGACAGGCATTCCCGTGCTTCGACGAACCGAATCTGAAAGCGACGTTTGATTTTGAAATCGAGACCCCGAAGTATTTGGTTGCGCTGAGTAACATGCCTGTCAAAGAGACGCGCCAGGGGTCGTTGGAGGACTTGCAGTTTGTTAAGTTTGAGCGTACACCGGTTATGAGTACCTATGTTAGTTTGTTGCCTCCAATTTTAAATTTCCCGCATGTCCAATTGCAACTACTATAGAACTAACACCATTGTTAAAAGCTGCTTGCATGGGCAGTCGGCGACTTCGAATACGTCGAGGCTCTGACAGAGCGCAAATACAACGGCGCCAGCATCCCCGTCCGTGTTTATACCACCCGAGGCCTCAAGGAACAAGCTCGCTTTGCACTGGACTACGCCCATCGGACCATCGATTACTTTTCGGAAATCTTCCAGATTGACTACCCGCTGCCCAAGTCGGATTTGCTTGCTGTTCATGAATTTGTGAGTGATGTGCCGCCCTCCCTCCCTCACCCACCTCCACTCCCTCTTTTCCTTTACTCTGGAGGTTACGTGGCTGACAAATATTGTATGTGTAGGCGATGGGAGCAATGGAGAATTGGGGTCTGGTGACATACAGAACCACCGCTGTGCTCTTCGAAGAGGGCAAATCGGATGCTAAGTATAAGAATCGAGTAGCTTATGTTATCGCTCATGGTAATTATGGATTGATCTAGTATTTCCTGATTATCAAGCTAACCTCTTTTCAGAACTTGCTCATCAATGGTTTGGAAACCTGGTTACGATGGATTGGTGGAACGAGCTTTGGCTTAACGGAGGGCTTCGCTACATGGGTTGGATGGTTGGCTATCGATCATTTCCATCCTGGTGAGTATGCAGTCTCCCCACCGAAAGAAAGGCTCCATTTGCTAACGATCACAATAGAAAGAGAAATTTGGTCCCAGTTTGTGGTACGGAGCGCCAGAGGTATCTCCTCTACCCAGTTTACATCTGGTTTTGTTAACGAATTCCTTACAGGCTGAGGGACTCCAATCAGCGTTCCAACTCGATTCGCTCCGTGCATCTCACCCCATTGAAGTTCCTGTTAAGAATGCGCTTGAGGTTGATCAGATCTTCGATCACATCAGTTACCTCAAGGGTAGCTCCGTTATTCGCATGTTGAGCAGCCAACTTGGTCAAGAGACGTTCCTGCGTGGGGTTTCTGATTATTTGAAGGCTCATTCTTATGGTATGTACACTAATTTTTCCCCTGTAGCGTGCGGTGCTGTCACATAACAGCTAATGTATGCAAATTCCAGGAAACGCAACAACCAATGATCTCTGGTCGGCCCTGAGCAAGGCGTCCAACCAGGATGTGGCTGCATTCATGGTTCGTTGCCCTGTTTATCCCACATCTGTATCTGCATGCATGTCATTGTCGGATCGCCCCTAGTTAACACGACCAATTAGGACCCCTGGATCCGCAAAATCGGCTTCCCCCTGGTAACCGTCAAGGAATTACCAGACCAACTCTCCATCTCGCAAAAGCGCTTCCTGACATCCGGCGACGCCAAGCCTGAAGAAGACAAGACTGTCTGGTGGATTCCGCTGGGCGTCAAGACTGAGGCTACCACCTCCACCGCTGTCCAAGAGCACAAGGGCCTCACGACCCGATCCGGTTCCATCAAGGGGATTGGTAGTGATCAGAGCTTTTATAAACTCAACAAAGACCAATGTGGCTTCTACCGCACGAACTACCCGGCCGACAGACTTGCCAAACTGGGTAAGTCGCAGGATCTGCTCAGTACGGAAGATAAGATTGGGCTTATTGGGGATGCGGCTGCGTTGGCTGTGGCCGGGGAGGGGACAACTGCAGCGCTATTGGCGCTTATTGAGGGGTTTAGAGGGGAGGAAAACTATCTGTAAGTATTTGCAACATAAAGAAACGGGTGTCTATGTTTATTATTTTTTTGGTCTCCCCCTTCCCCCGCTTTTGCTTTCTTTTCTTTTTTTTTTTTTTGGTTCTAACAAATGGTGTAACTACTATAGTGTATGGTCCCAAATCGCCTCGACCCTCAGTAACTTGCGCTCTATATTCGCGACGAACGAAGAGGCGGCTGCGGGGTTGAAGAACTTCGTGAGGAAATTGGTTACGCCTGCCGTCGAGAAAATTGGATGGGAGTTCAAGGATGAGGAGGATTATTTGACGGGTCAACTTCGCGTTTTGCTCATTTCTATGGCTGGGAATTCGGGGCATGAGGCGTAAGTTTCCTCCTTCCCCTTTTTCTTTCAACTTCCAGACACCAAAACCACCTGCCAACGTTTGCATCTACTAAAATTGATTTTTTTTTTATTAAAAAAATGCAGCACCCTATCCGAAGCGCGCCGCCGCTTCAACACCTGGTCCACCAACTCCGACCAAACAGCAATCCACCCTTCCCTCCGCTCTGCCGTCTACGGCTTGACCATCGCCGAAGGTGGCAAACCCGAATACGACACCGTAATGACCGAATACCTCCGTACAGAATCTATAGATGGCAAGGAGATCTGTCTCTTGTCGCTAGGCCGCACGCGGATCCCAGAGCTTATCGACTCGTACGCGCAGTTCCTGGTCTTCAGCGGCAAAGTGGCTGTTCAGGATATGCATACCGGGGCTGTGGTGATGGCGGCGAATCCGAAGGCGAGGATTCGGTTTTGGGAGTTTGTTAAGGGGAATTGGGACGGTGTGGAGAAGAGGTTGGGGAGTAATAAGGTTGTTCTTGAGAGGTTTTTGAGGATGGGGTTGGGGAAGTTTGCTGAAGGCAGGGTTGCGGGGGAGATTAGGGGGTTCTTTTTTGAGGAAGGAAGGGATGTGGGGGGGATTGAGAGAGGGTTAGGGGTTGTGCTTGATACTATTGGGACCAATGCGGGGTATAGAGAGCGGGAGGAGGCAGCGGTTGTCGGGTGGTTGAGGGAGGGGGGTTATTTGTAAGTAGATTTCGGGAAAGATTAAGGGGAGAAGGAGGGATAAGAAAGTATTGCATTTTGGGAATTATCAGTACAAGTAGGAGTATTTTATGCAAGTGATGATGATGCTGATGGTATGAGTCTCATTGTTGTCCCTATCTCAGTTAGGTCATGGTACTGCATAGAAGCACATGGTACTGGTAGTCACTGGACCAGAGTGCGGAGTGACTGACTCACTTCAGCTAGAAAGGAGATCATGACACATTGGCAAGCTTGATCGATTGCAAAGGTTGCTAACTATGAGAACGACTATATATGACGGAAAATAGGTCACGTAACAGAAGGGTCCGACAACCCACTTACCGTGGTAGAAGTACTCAATGTTATATACGCCTTCTGTCAAGTACAGGTACAGATTATCAAGTGGAAAAACAAGACTGAAAAACTCATTAAAAAAGAGGAAAGTTTTAAAAGAAGTACTCATTTCTCAGCTTTACAACCTTCTTTCAATGTGAACTTTATGATGTTGACTGACTTGATAAGATCATCTGTCACATTACCTGCAGATGACATGTAGAATAGAACAATCTCAACCTTGTGAACAACATCTCAGAGAGTGAAAGTGAATCTTCACATGCTTGAAGCAGTGTGATATAGCTACAACTGGTAAACTCCATTACAGACTTGTTATCAGTGTGATAGTTGAATATGAAAGAATTAACTAACCAGCTGAGAGTAAAACAGCTTTGTCAGCTATGTTTCAATTTATAAGTCAGAAGAGTAGATATTCAGCATTGATAAAAATCCTCTAAGAGATGAATTAACTCAAACATAGTTTTTTAAAAATAAAATAAATATATTTAACTTCTGTAAAGAATTTAAAGATATCAGTTTATTTTTACAACTTTTTCAAATGATAAAATTCAATTAAAACTTAAATATAATTTTTATAATTTAGTTAAAATTTTAATTATATTTTAATAAATAATTTATTATATAATAATATTAAAAAAATATTGAAAAAAATATATTTTTTAAAATAAAATTAAAAATAAAGCTTTAAATTAATTGTATGAAAAAAATAAAAACTATTATTAAAAATATATTATAAATTAAATAAGATTTTTATTTAATTAATATTTTAATAAATATTAAAGTTTAAAAATTATTTTATTTTAAATATTTATTATTATTATTAAATTATTTTTAATATATATTTTTATTTTATTATTAAAAATTTAAAAAAATTTTAATACTTTTAAAATTAAATTAAATATTATATTATAATAAAATAAAAGTATATAATTATATAATTTAAATTATATATATAAATTTAATTTAAAATATAATTAAAAATAATATAATTAAATAAATTTTATAATTATTAATTATATATAGTTTAAATGAAAAATATATTAAATAATAAAAATTTAATTTTAAATTTATATATATTAATTTAATATTACTATAAATTATAAATTCTATATTATAATTATTATAATATATAATATTATATATTAAAAATAATTTAAAAATAAAATAAAATATATTTAATAATTATTTAATTTTTTAAAATTATATAAAAGTTAAAATAATTTAAGAAATTTACTAATAAAGTTAATATTAAAGTATATCATATGTAAATATTATAAAAGTTAATATAGA
>NW_011371366.1:0-90353 GCF_000150735.1 Paracoccidioides brasiliensis
GCTCGCCGTTTCATCCGACTGTTTTTAAGGACGAGACACCTGTTTTTGGACAGGCGGAATCTGGGGACTTTCGGCTTGATAGGCCCCAGGAAGAGAAGTTGGATAGCAGGGAGCTTACGAATGACTTGGAAGTAAAGAACCCTAACCCTAACCCTAACCCTAACCCTAACCCTAACCCTAACCCTAACCCTAACCCTAACCCTAACCCTAACCCTAACCCTAACCCTAACCCTAACCCTAACCCTAACCCTAACCCTAACCCTAACCCTAACCCTAACCCTAACCCTATATTAAAGAAAAATTCAAATTCTTCAATAACAGTGGACTTACTAACTTCATAATAGAAAATTATAATTGAATTATGAAATGTTTATAATAAAAAATATCAATTCATGTATTTTTAAATTAGTTTAAAAAAAAATTTTTGAAGTTGAATATTATAAAAATAGTCTATTTTAAGAATATTGTATACTACTATATAATATACCAATCTATAATAAAAAGTCTAAACTTTAAAATATATAACTTATATCATATAATTATATTACTCTAATATTTTTATATATTTTATTTTTTATCTTTAATATATTTTAAATTTTTAATATTATTGATATTAATATATAATATTAATTTCTTTAAATTAAAATTATTATATTAATAATATTATAATAATAATTTTTTATTTTTTATTTTAATAAACTATTGTTTTATAATTATTAATATAGATTTAAATTTTTTTATCAGTAATAATAATATAAATCTATCTTAATAACAGTATAAAATAAACAAAGTTTCATAAATTTGATTATTAGATTATTAGCTTATCAACTGAGAAATATATATTAAATAATTTATAAAATTTCAATAAGTATTATAGCTTCAATCTAAGTGCAAATAAACTGATATTTGAATATAAATTAGATAAAATATTTTAAGAAAATAATAACATAATTTTTAAAGAAAAGATCTAAAGAAAGCTCTATTTATATACTTCTTCTTTTAATGACTTATTCTTAGTACATTATCTCTTTTCTTAGTGTAGTTAATAGATTATTACTAAGCAATTTTTGTGAAATAATTATGAGATAATTGCTATGATATTGCAAGAATGAAGCATGTTCTATCTGATGATTTTATGATATCAAGTAATCTAAACAGATTCTGTTCTATATCATTACAATATCTTTTTTTGAAATTTAGATATTATGATAAGCCAATTGCTGATAATAGCTGACAGCTAGTGCATAGAGAAAAGAGAAAAGAAATTGTTAAAGGAAGAAAAAACATAGATCTAAAGAGAAATTAAGCTTTTTATAAGAAGTGAACGTTCAGTTTGAGGATTAGCACTTTGTTAATAGAGGCTATATGGGAAGGAGGATATACAGATACACAGATATATGATAGAGGTTATACGCGATAGAGGCAGGGGCCACTTTGATGGCGCCATTTCAATATTGTCTTGATAGCGCGAAGATATAGCCTAGATATCATTAAGTTCTAGAGTGTAACTCTTTATAGACATGCTCTCATGCTGATAGATCATCATCTGCTTTTGTAAAGGGTTAGGCTCTAAGAACTAGAGGCTAGTCCTATATAACAAGGACGAATTGCTTGAGAAAGGGAAGAAAAGAATGAGACGAGAACTCGAGCTTAAGCGAGCTCGCGTAGCATGATCACGTGCGCACGTGCAAACGATGGCTAGGCTTAGTCAGCCAGCCAGAGCGAATCTAGGGGTTCAACCCCTTATAGCTTTATCTGCTAAATAATTGTTTTTTTTAAGTTTTCAGTCATTTACTTAGCTGCTTTAACAGTTTTATCTTCATTAAATTTACTGTGTGAAACTTCTGAATCAGATGCAGTGCTTTCTTTAAATTTTTTGCTGAATGTCATGTCGAATCATTGTTAAATTCTAGTTACTGTTAGGCTCAGCGCCCGACCGAGCCCGACCGAGGCCCGATGCCCGGTTAGACTCGACGTCGGATTAAGCTCGGCGCCCGATTAGGCCAAATATTCTCACGTGATCAAACGACCATGCGGGTGGTTATAACCCGGGCAGGCCCCAGCACCTCTTTCATCCCATCAAGCTTAGTATTTCGTTATATAGCAGTTAGCAACGCAAAGAGTTTCCTTCTTATGCAGCTCGCATTCGCTCCCTAACATAATACTAAGCTTCATCCTACCCCTTCTACTCAGGGTTGAGTAGAACCTGCTCAGCAAGAATCCGACGGCACAACATACAACAGCAACTCATCCCATCCCCCCTAGTCACCAGAGAGACCCAGACCAGGATGGCCATCCCAGACTTCCAGCCCTCTGAAAAGACCAAGAGGGACTGGCGATATGTTCTAACTAGGCCAACCGATCAACCACGGGTCTCACTTGAAGAATTCAGACAGGCAATCCACTCAGACAAGGACCATGTCTACAAAGAGTTAGCAGCAATCTTTGACAGCATCTTTGATGATGAAAAAACATTGAGGGATACAATCACACGTCTGAGGATGGAACGGAACAACGCCACTGACCAGGCTGCTGTCAAGCAAAGCCAGATTGATGAGCTAATTGCTGAACGCGATGAACTTAGCCACACCCTGGTCCGCATGACAGTCAGCAACCAAGCAGCAAGTCGAGGCGTCACCCCCTCTGAGACTACCCGGAGGTCTGTCAAGATTGATGACCCAAAACACCTTACTGACGGCAAGGAGCCAAAATTTGAACACTGGCTCTCCCGGATGAAGAACAAGCTCCGGGAGAACGCTGACCACTACCCTACTGAACGCATGAGGATTGCATACATCGAAAACCGGACTGATGGGGACGCGGCACGTCACATTGCGCCCCGTATGGAAGAGGACCACCCCGAGCGATATCAGACTGCAGAAGAGATATTTGAGCACCTCAAGTCAATATATGAGGATGCTAACAAGCTGCAAAATGCCAAGAGTGATTATCACAAGCTGATTATGCGCAATGGGGACAATTATCATGAATTTGTCACAAAATCCTTACACCTGGCAGGTGAGGCCAAGATTGCCAAAGAGGGCTACAAGACAGACTTCAATGACAAGCTGTCCTGTGACCTTCAGAGGATGGTGGCAGTAGCCAATGCAACCACCAATACATATGCTGAGTTTCAGAAGATCTGTGCTCAGGCAGCCCACACCCTCCAGACAATCAATGCCACCCAGAAGTCAAAGAGCTTGTGGGGAAATGGGTCTAATATCTTCAAGCAAAACACCCCGCAGGCCTCTGACAGCCAAACTTCCCACAGCACCTCAGCCACAAAATCCCCTACCATAAAGGAAGCCTTGAGCGCTCATCCAGATATTCAGTGCTACTACTGCAAGGAGAAAGGCCACATTGCCAGGAACTGCCCTGCGAAGCAGAAGTCCCAACAGGTGATCACTGAGCTCACAGAGAATGACACTCCTGAGCCTTCAGCAGATTCAGGAAAAGAGTGGGCCTGAGAGAAGACTCCACCTCAGGTAGTTCAATAGTCTGTGAGAGGTTTGAGATGAAGGACTTGATTGGGGGAAAGAGCTTTAATGTCTCAATTAAGTTAGCCCACAATGGAATTGCTACTTCTACAAATTCTCTTGCTGATACTGAAGCAAATGATGTGAATTTTATTGATATCTGATACACTATAGAATTAGTGAGATTCTTCAATAGAAAGTTTCAGAAACTCTCATTCAAATGCTGCATGAAGGAATACAATGACACCTCTGGCAGAGTGATAGACTGCACATTGACTCTAAACCTCTGGGTGAATGACTGGAGATTCCAGAATGTTCCCCTGCTGATGATGGACCTAGGCCAGTACTCTGTCATCCTGGGATGAAAGTGGTTGGCAGCACAGGATATATGGCTGGATGTTAAAAACCAACATCTGATTTGGCTGAGTGAACAGTCTATCCTGGAACAGATGACAGAGCTGATGCTGAAGATAGTGCTCTGATCAATACTGAAGCATTCAGACCCTAAGCCTGAGCATCAGACAGATGCAAAACAAAGAGAGATCAAACTGAACAAGAAGATCAGACAGGAGCATCAGACTCAGCTCTGCAGATTGAAAGGGACCAGCTCAGTCATGACATCTAAGACAAGACAGAGACTGACCTGGGAGGAGACAGCATCACAGATGATAGATATGAACTTCATTGAGGCTGCTTCTTTTCATGATTATATGAAGAACAAGAACTTGACAGTCTTCATAACCAGTCTGTATGAAATTGATAAACAGCTTGAGAAGAAGTGGAGTTTAGTGGGAGCTGAGGAGGAGTCTGATGAGGAGCTGATCAGCAACTTACCAGAATGGTTGAAAGGCCGGGAGGACTGTTTCTCAAAGAAAGCATCAGATGAATTACCTCCCCTATGGAAGAATGTTGATTTTAAGATAGAGCTCCAGTCTGACACTGACCTCATTCAGGACATTGGACATGCGCCTCTATATAAGATGAATCTGGAGGAACTAGAAGCAGTGAAGACCTACCTTGAAACCAACCTAGCAAAGGGCTTTGTCATTCCAAGTTCAGCCCCCTACGCCTCCCCAATCCTGATTGCTTGTAGTGGGAAGAAGCTACAATTCTGTGTTGACTTTTGCAAGCTGAATGCTATGACCAAACAAGATCAGTATCCCTTGCCCCTAATAGATGAGCTGATGGACCAACTCAACAGGGCAAAATACTTTACAAAGCTGGACATTCGGCAGGGGTTTCATCACATCCAAATGGACCCTAAGTCGGAGGACCTGACCACCTTTAGAACCCGCTACGGGATCTATAAATACTGGGTGGTCCCCTTCAGCCTTACAAATGCCCCTGCCTGCTTCCAATGGTTTGTCAACAGTATCTTCTTTGACTACCTGGACAAGTTCATGACAGCATTCATGGATGACCTTCTAATCTACAGCAGGACTCTTGAAGAACACAAGCAGCAAGTGAACCTGGTACTGGACTGATTAAAGACAGCAGGCTTGCAAGCTAGCATCCAGAAATGTGAGTTTGCTGTTCAGAGAACAAGATATCTGGGGTTTATCATTATCACAGAGGGGATTGAGACAGACCCTGGGAAGACTGCTGTCATCACAAAGTGGCAGATCCCAACCACAGTAAAAGATGTTCAATCATTTCTAGGATTTGGCAACTTCTATCAGCAATTTATAAGGAACTATAGCTGAATTGCAAAACCACTATACCAGTTGACAAAGAAGACAGTTCCATTTGTGTGGACACTAGAATGTCAATCAGCCTTGGAGAAACTGAAGAAGCAGCTGGTGGAGGCTCCAACCCTACATTACTTTGACCCTGGATGTGAAACCCGCATTGAGACTGATGCCTCAGATGGAGTGGTGGCTGGGATACTGAGTCAAAGATTGAATGATAATCTTTGGCACCCTGTGGCCTTCTACTCCAAGTCAATGAATGGTGCAGAGCTCAACTATGAGATCCATGACAAGGAAATGCTTGCAGTCATCCGAGCATTGCAGGAGTGGTGAGCTGAGTTTGAGGGACTACAATGGGAAGAATGATTCAAGGTTCTCACTGATCATTGTGCACTGGAATACTTCATGACAACCAAGAAGCTGAATGCACATCAGGCCTGCTGGGCAGAATTCCTTTCCCATTTCTATTTCAAGATCAAGTATTGACCAGGTAAGGCCAACCTGCTAGCAGACACGCTGAGCAGGCCTGAGCAGGTTAAGAAGCAACAGGACAGCCGTATGCAGATTCTCCTAGGACCAGAGACCCTTGACCCCCAGATCACTCCCTCTATGGATATTGCTAGCATCAACTCCTCAGAGGAAGAGAACATTGCTGAATGCATAGTGTCTTTAAACAAGACAGCCACCTCAATTGAGCCCCTGCAGCAGCAAGTAGGAGAGGAGAATAGCCCCTATACAATGGAGGATAATATGTTGCTCTACCATGGAAGATTGGTAGTGCCTGTCCAGGAAGAAACCCTTATAGCTGCTCTGCTAAAGGAAATTCATGATCAGACCTCAACAGCACACCCAGGGGGATGAAAGACTCTGGCCCTGGTTCACCCCCACTATTGGTGGACCACCTGGCAGGTGGATGTCTTACACTATGTTCAGAACTGTCATACATGCTGAGTTAGTAATATCTCAAGGGACAAAGCCTCTGGCCTGCTAAAGCCACTATCAATACCAGAACAGGCATGGCAGCATATCGCAATGGACTTCATGGATGTGCCAAAGAGCAAAAGTGGCTGTGATGCCATTCTAGTTATAGTCTGCCAGTTAAGCAAGAAGGCAATTTCAGTTCCTACCACCTGTGGAGTTACAGCCCGTGAGCTGGCTCGATTATTCATCCGATTCTACTATTCCTATAATGGGGCACCAGACTCGATTGTCTCTGACTGCGGCCCTCAGTTCATATCAAACTTCTGGGATGAGTTCACAGGAATTCTAGGCATAAAGTTGAAACTCTCAACAGCACATCACGCACAGACAGATGGGCAGACAGAGGCAACAAATCAGTATATTGTCACACACCTTCACCCATATGTTAATTACTATCAAAATGACTGGGATGAGTGGTTACCCATTATAGATCATGCTTCTGCAGCCACCCCAAACACCTTCACTGGGATCTCCCCCTTTCTAGCTGCAAATGGATATGAGTCATGAACATCATTTGACTGGAGGCCCCTGCCAAGGGAACTAAGGGCAGGGGAGAGGACAAATCAAAGGGCTGCTCAAAACTTTGTTAAACAGATGAAAGAGATCTGGGAGTGGGCAGGCAAGGGCATGAAGGCAGCACAGGAACAGATGAAGAGGCAGACTGACAGACATCACTGGGAACCTGACTTCACAGTGGGAGATTTTGTCTACTTGACATTGAAACCATACAGAATTGACCGACCAAGCCGTAAGCTGGCAGCACAGAACACAGGCCCCTTCAGGATCCTAGAGAGGGTGGGCAATGCCTATAGACTGGACCTCCCCACAACCATGAAAATTCATCCAATCTTCTCCCCAGACAAGCTGCGCAAAGATCCAAGAGACCCCCTACCAGGGCAGGCTGTCAAACCACCAGATCCAATTGAGATAGATGGAGAAAATGAATGGGAAGTGGAGCATATATTAGCCAGTCAAATAAATCGAGGCAAACTGCAATATCAAGTCCACTGGAAGGGATTTGATGAGGACTCATCTTGGTACCCAGCTCATGACTTCAAAGGATCACCACACGCCATACGCGACTTCCATGAAGCTAACCCTACAAAAGCCAGACCCCCAAGGTGACTAAATGAGTGGCTGAAGGCATGGGAGACAGACAGCTACCTGAAGGACGAGGTTGATGACGACCTACCAGCATGAGGACATGCCTGTCCCTAGACCGGGGGGTGATGTTAGGCTCAGCGCCCGACCGAGCCCGACCGAGGCCCGATGCCCGGTTAGACTCGACGTCGGATTAAGCTCGGCGCCCGATTAGGCCAAATATTCTCACGTGATCAAACGACCATGCGGGTGGTTATAACCCGGGCAGGCCCCAGCACCTCTTTCATCCCATCAAGCTTAGTATTTCGTTATATAGCAGTTAGCAACGCAAAGAGTTTCCTTCTTATGCAGCTCGCATTCGCTCCCTAACAGTTACTTTATCTGATATTGAAACTTTCTGTAGGAGATATAGCTTGCTAAAACATTTTCAACCTTTAAATTATTTTCACTTTATATTTTAATTGATTTCAAAGCCTTACTTAATTATTCTAATAAAGAGTCATTCACAGCTTTTCATAGTTTATCAGAGAAAAATATTGAGTAAATTCTCATGATGTTTGATAGACTTATTCTATAGCTATTGTCTGTGATGATGTAGAATAGATTTTATTCAAACTACTCAACTTCCTAAGTTCATTAGATAGAACAGACTCTGTTCTAATATTGATATAGCAACATTCTCATAATTGCTTCATAGAAACTGCCTAGCAATAATCTAACAATTATGTTAAAAAAAGAGACAATATACTAAAAAGAAGATACTAAGAAAAGAAACAATATACTAAAAAATATATAAATTAAGTCTTTTTCTGATCTGTCTTTTAGAAATTATCTTAGTATTTTATTAATGTAGATTAATTAGTTAATAATCAAACAACTGTTTTTCTGTATGTAGATTAAAACTATAATAGAAATTAATTATTAAATCTAAAAAATAAATTTTTTTATAGATATAATGATTAATAATGATACTAATATTATTATAAAAAATTAATATAAATTATCTTTGAATACTAATATATTTACAAAATATAAAATATATTAATACATAAATTATAAATTAAAATTTGTTAATATTTATATTTAAAACTAGTATTTAATTAAAAAAAGATAAATAAGAATAAAATTGTTAAAAACACTGATAATAATAGAAAAAAAAATAAGAGTAAGAATAAAAATAGAAATGAAAAAAATAAAATTAATAGTATAATGATAAATCTTTTTGATTTTCAATCTAATATTATTTTAGCAGTTATTTCATTTATATCTTCTAAAATATTATCAAAATCTTAATAATATTTTAATACTGATACCAGTTTTTATATTAGTAATGAAAGATGCTTGATAATATATTCAAAATTATTCCAAAAAAATTTTAAAATTAGTATAACTGATAGAAATCAGAAAAAAATATAAAATATAAAATATAATATAATTTCAAATATTTATTACATCTTAAATCTCACTATCAATTTGTTATTACTTGCAAAGCTAAAAGATCAAAACTTCAGTTTGAACTATATTTATTATTTACTATTATATTTTATCATCAATGCTTTAAATAATATGATGTTTACTATGATTTGAAGATCACAAAGCTTTATTTATAAGATTATTACATAAGATTGAAAAATAATTTTTATTATATATTCAAAATAGTTTAATCATATCACTTAATTTCATGATCATGAAGATGTAATGGTGATAGTCAATGAATCTAATGTTCAATCTAACAAATCAACTACATTTCCACAAATGAAATGATAATGGCAGACAGGATCAGTCTCTAGGCACAACAGTGTTTAAACATTTTATATGCAGCATGTTTTAGTTAGATTCTAACTAGAATAGGGCAAGAAACCTCACGTGATATACATGTATATTAGTAAGCTAGCAAGAACCAAACACAAACTAACTACTTATAAAGGCTGAAGTACAGGGATCACCTGATCCAACCACGTTTATCTCTAGCATTGCGGCGACTCCAGCAACAACCAACTGTTATACTCCCTGGGCGGGCTGCCTCAGACCTAGTGGCAGCGATGGTTCATGATATAGAGGAAGCCTGGGCCCATGGAAAAGTAGTCTCTCTTCTTACTCTGGACATCAAGGGTGCTTTTGATGCTGTACTCAGAGGAAGGATGCTGCGGAGATTGCAAGAACAAGGCTGGCCACCAAATTTAATTAGATGGGTGGAAAGCTTCATGACAGGACGCACAGGCAGGATCAGATTGGATGGACTCCTGGGAGAGCTCTTTGATATCCCAGCAGGGCTTCCACAAGGCTCGCCAGTCTCACCTATTCTATTCATGCTGTTTATTCAGCCTCTGTTCTTTCTAGGAACTATACAAAGAAGACGTGCACGCTCAGGCTACGCAGATGACCTAGGACTGCTTAGTGCTGGAACCACTCTTGAAGGGAATGTTGTTACTCTCCAGGAGGATTTCAAGTTGCTAAATGATTGGGCCAGCAAAGAAGGGCTAACATTTGATTTTGCCAAAACTGAGATAGCACACTTCACACGGCGCAGAATCCTTTCAAACCCCTCAATTGACCTTGAAACAACATCTGGCACTCACTCTATTACAGCAAATGCAGTGAAAAGCTCCATAAGATATCTAGGAATCTGGCTAGATAGAAAACTGAGCTTCAAGAAACACGTGGAGACCATGGCGGCTAAGGCACGACAGGTGTCTAATGGCATACGGGCACTAAGCAACACGGCAAGAGGCGCCCCAGTACAACTGCTTAGACAATCCATTCAGGCCAGTGTGCTCTCTGTGCTCTGCTATGGAGCAGAGGCCTGGTGGCCTGGAGCCACACGAATGGAGAAGGGAAAGGAAATCTCCAATCGAATGGATTGCCTAGTCAGAAAGCTAGATCTAGCCCTTAGAGATGCTTTGCGAGGGGCACTGCCAGTCTACAAGACCACACCCATTTCAGCTCTACACCGTGAGCTAGGAATCATGCCAATGAAAGAGACACTAGACAACCGGCGTGCTGTATTTGCAGTAAGAATCAAAAAGCTTGACAAGAGGCACCCGCTAGTGAGGCGCTCTAATAAAGTAGCTACCACCAAGCCCTATACCACACGTCTGTCTAGAGCGTCCAGTCATGCTGGTGGGATAGAAGCATATGACCCTCTACTCACGCCCCCTTGGATGAGATTTCCCAGGAAAGAAGATCTGCAGATTGGGTATGTGGCAGGCCGCACAAAGGAACAGGCAGCACAAGACTTTAAGAGCTGGCTACAACAACGCAATCCCCTGGATCTGGTGGTCTTCACCGATGGTTCACAGATAGAGCGCCCTCAGCGCGCGACTGGTGCAGGATGGGCTATATGCTGGGGTAGCGAACACCGTCTAATCTCCACAGGAAACCTGCCAATGGATAAAGCAGAGGTCTTTGATGCAGAGGCAATGGCAGCCCTGCAGGGCCTAAAGGAAGCCACCACCTCACCTCAGGCGAAGTTTGCCAGCAACGTCTACATTTGCCTAGATAATTTGGAGGTAGCACGAGCCCTTGGATCCGTGCCAAACACCTCTAGCCAGCAGGTCTTCGCGCAGTTTCTGAAAGCCATAAAGGCCTGGCAGAGCAGGGATAGGCTCCCATTGGCCACCCAGAGCAGGGTGGTCATTAGATGGGTCCCAGGCCACGCAGGCGTGGCTGGTAATGAAAAGGCAGATCTTGAAGCCAAAGCAGCCGCAGCGCAGGCAGCAAGTGCAAGCATGGTACCTCAACCCGACAGCATAGGCACTCTAGCTTATATAAAGCGGCACACTATGGAACAAACCACACGGGCCTTTGAGAACTACTGGGCCAAAAATCGGCCCAAACGCTATATGGAGCTGGAGATCCCACTAAAGAGAGCCTCAACAGAGGCAAAACTTTCACGCTTCACATTAGGAAAGCTCTATGCCGCCCGATCAGGTCATGGAGACTTTGCAGCCTACCACAGCCGCCTTAAGCATGAAGATGCAGAGTGCTACTGCCGGTGCGGACATAGCAAAACCCCAGAACATTTCTACTATTGCACTCTTGCAAGAAAAGCAGCAAAGCGGCGCCGGCCTATCTACAATCTTCGCGAGACACTGGCAACCTCGCGTGGGGCCCTAGATTTCAATAACTGGCTAAGAGAAACAGCCTTCTATCAGAATATCTGTCCAATGCGCCGTCGCGCACCTCCAGATCAGATCCCACAGTCCATCCTCTCCTCTGTCCTGCCCCCGTCTTCCTCACCACCTCCTCCTCCTTCCTCTCTCTCCTCCCCTTTCTTCCCTTCCTTGCCTTCCTTCCTATCCGCCTCCCCTACCTCCCTCCCACAAACCTAAAACCTCTCAAAACCTCTGCTCTATGGCAACCGACCCATGGGCTCTGCCGGTGCAGCAATACGCAACCCTTTTGCCTCATTTGTAAGATAGCTACTAGATAGGTAGTCGCCTACGGGCGCAGCTCTACCCGCCCTATAGTTCGACGCGGACTCTACTAGTTCACGTGACCATAAGGCACGTGGACTAACCGGGCGTTAAATAAACACACACACACACACACACCAACTGTTATACCCAACTGCTATGCTTTCGTATACGTATTATCACATATCTAGTGGGTATTTATACGATGTTGAGTAGGGAGTTACATGGCATCCCTTCATTAACCACGAATAGTCATCCTTTATTTTTGCTTTTAACAATTCCACCCCCGCAAGTCGAGTAAGATTTGGATTTTCCTTTATCTTGATACAGCTTCCTTTGTTTTGCATCTTCTTGTCCTCAGCCATGGATTTTGCTACTCTGATGGCCAAGGAAATATCCAAGGCCAAGTCACCTGAAACCTCGACCCCTTCCTCGGGCTCCGGAAAACAGTACGTGAAACGGTCGGAACTCGAAGCCGCTAGATTGGCCGCATACAACGCTGAACAAGAGAAGCTACGCAAAGAACGTGAACAACGTGCTGAGCTGAAGCGTAAGTTGGACGAGGCGGAGGAGCACAAGACAAGAGAGAGGGAAGAGAAGAGACGACGATTGGCGGAGGAATCAAGGCGGAAAAGAGAAGCAGAAGCGGAAGCCAAGGAGAGAGCGCGTCGGAGGAGACTGGGCCTGCCCGAAGTACCCGAAGGGAGTCCAACTGATTCGAAAAATATAACACCTTTGAAGGTCCACGAGAGAGACCCCGATGAAAATGAGGTAATCGACAAGCTGAGAGCTGCAGGAGAGCCTGCACGGCTCTTTGGAGAAGGTCACAAAGCTCGTGTAAAGCGCTATCGACGACTTGTTCAACGATCTCTCACTCCCCAACCTCAGGTTTCTGAAGGCCCAATCCCCACGACCCTTGTTCTTGTTCCCGAGGCGGAAATGAAGGTTCCATCTAAACTGCCAAAAGATGACGAAGGTCGCAAATTCGTCTTCCGGCAACTGGCATCATACTTCACAATGATTCTAAGGGAATGGGAAATCGCCTTGGCGAAAAGAGATGCAGCTATCAAACAGAGCTACCAGGGTAAGCAGGCTTATAATGCCATGGTGCAGTCCCGAGAGAACATGCGACCACTATTTAGGAAGTTCGAGAAGGGGGATTTGGAGGAGAGCATACTTGAACCAGTGGTGGAAATTGTACGCAATGCGCAGGACAGACGCTATGTCGACGCAAATGATGGCTATCTTCGACTTAGCATTGGAAAGGCGTAAGTAGCTCCAGTCATACAAATTCCTTCAAAAGCTTCCAACCGCTGCTGTTTACATTTCGTTTTCACTTTCCTCCCTCTAATTATATTGTTCAGGGCTTGGCCCATTGGTGTTACTATGGTTGGTATTCACGAGAGATCCGCTCGAGAGAAACTCCATGAGAGCGACAAGGGACAGGCACATATCATGAGTGACGAAATCACGCGAAAGTTCCTACAGAGCATCAAGAGATGCCTCACTTTCGCCCAGGTCCGTTGGCCGCCGAATGACCAACTTCAGCTTATGGGTTGAAAAGTAGTATTCTTTCCCCCCCTCCCTTTATATTTATTTATTTATTTATTTTGTTTACTAATTATTTTATCCTCTACTCTCTGACTAGATTGCTTTGAAAAAACAGAGGTGTTTCCTCATCGTTGCTGCTCATGGGTCCCAAATAATGCTCAAGTATTTACCACAATTTTAAATCTACATTCACTGATATGTATGCGCGTGGAATACTCTAACCATCTAATGAAAAATCAATGAAAACATAGAATCCCACCAACTGTTAACCCAAGTTGCCGCCAAATCACGTTCGACATGTTTTGGCTGTTCCGATTCATTTGTATTAAGTACTCTAGGGTTACGTTCACCTCTGCCACTTTGAGTAATCCTCTGCTCGCTATCGGCTGTTTTCGGGCCGGAATCTTGCGATATTCCTCTTCTATCTGGATGTTCAAGTCCGTTTGTATGAGCCTTCCAGCGGCATAGATGCAGCCGCCATAGGCGAACCTGATCAGCGAGTCTCCAGTTAAACTGCCAATGATAAATACGTTGTTTGTTACCTCTAAACCCTCCAAGGCCCGTGCACGCATTCTTTTCCTCGATATTCGTTCGCATTCCTTTAGTGACTGCTTTCCGAATATTTCAGCTAGCAAATTGTTGCTGAGGTAGCTCAATGTGCTCTGTCGGCCAACCACATATGCCAACCCACTCACTTTGCGAGAAAAGGTGATCCCAGCCTGGCATCGGAATGTTACCAGTGCTGTCTCATAATCCAATACAACATCTGTGATTATCGTGTTCGGAATGCCCTCATAATCGTCTTCCAAATTTCTGCCTTCGAGAAACGGGATGGAAGTACCACCTGCAAGTTTCGGGAACCGAGATGAGCCATTCTGATTCAACCGTCCAAATTCTCGTTTCATGAGTCTGTATATAGCCGCGTACTCTGGGTAAGCTTGCTGATGGCAACTTCTCAGAGGCGATGGATTGGTATCTGGTTCCCATTGGAAAACGTGCAGTAATTTTTGGTTTGGATGGGATGATATTATGACATCTGCTGCGGAAAACCCGGACCCGACGACCAGGAGAGGTGCAGGACGTGATAGCACTGGGGAAAGGACATGGCAATCTAAGCAAGGGTAGCAACAATGGCGTCAGAGGTATGCTCTCGGCAAACACACAAGATGCGAGGATGAGTTTGTTGCAGGTGATGTTATGTGATCCAATATAGAAAGCATTCTCTGTGCGAACAATGCCCTGGATTTCCTCATTGCATCGAATTGACCCGGATATTCCTACGGATATGGAATATGCCGCAAGATATTCCGCAACAGCCTGTCTTGATGGCCTCGTAAAGGGAGGTAAAGGGCAGCCATGGACTTGTTCATGGTGCTCAGAGAAGCTGTAACCTGGTAGGGAGAGCATTCCAGCATAGCTTAGGGACCGAACATCTGGAGTTGTGCCCTCTGGACAGCCCGTCCATTGTCCCCCAGGTTGATCTACATCTCCAAAAACCAGGTGTGATGTAGCCATTTCTGGCATGTACCGCCATTGGAGACTTGTTTCTGTCCCTTCATCGTCATCTCCATTCGGCCGGATTAGAGCAACAAGAAGAACGTTAATGGGAAGTGCTTGAGTAGAGTATGAAAAGCGGGAGGCTCCCAAATGGCTTGTCAAATGCTCGATATCTAGGTGAAGGAGTTGAGGATTTTGCTTCAGCTTCGCATGGAGTAACGGATCTGGATGGGGTTTCTGCGGGTTGTAAAATGGAACGTGGCCGTGCAGGATGTAGGAGAGTATTATTGCAGCGGGTCCATTTCCTGAAGGGTGTTAGTACCAGTTAATATTGTTCAACAGCGGGGGAGCGCTTTTATATTTTTATTTATTTATTTTTTTTCTTTGGCCTCCTTTTATTGTTTTTTTATATATCTTTCCCCCGAGTGTCCGGCTGAGATAGGAGAGCACTTACCAACAATTACAACATCAACTGATGTAAGAATGGTTGATATCTCTTCTATGGACAGCAATGGGATCATCAGGCATTCTGTATAGGACAACAGTGATTGATGATAGCCCCCAGCACCTCCTGTGTGTTACAGAACTATAGCTCAAGCCTTTCACCTCATGTCTTTCAGTGAGTAATGCGAAGGTGGTTGCATATAAAGCAGCTGTTCTTCTTTGTGATGGATAAAAGCCAAGACTGCAACTTCCAACAGCCAAATGATCAATTGAATGAAAATAGATGGTTGAGCAGAGAACTCTGAGGAGAGATGCTGGGATCACAATTCATTATTTCATGCCAAATGGGGAGTTTGGATTTATAAGTGGAAGGAGGCCTAACTACCTAGCAGTTAACTAACTGTACCATGTGCACTCACTACCTCTTATTAGTAAGTGTGCCCCACTGTAAAGAAAATATCACTGTAATGAAAATATTCTAGAATCACTAATCTTCAAAAATTAATTAATGATCAACACCATGCCTATCTATAATATAAAGATTATCTATATACTTATTAAAGCATGTAGTTGTAGAATCTTCAGTAAATTGAGATTCATTAATAACATTACATTGTGATTGATTGGCATTAGATTTGAGAACCTTGATTTCAACTTCTATCTTTTATAACTTCCTCCTTCGTACGTGCTTGATCTTGCAATTGACATTCTTGATAGTGAGAACATTCTCTATCCGCATCTATCTGTAGGTTTTTTTAACAATTCAGTGTCTATTCATCAAATAATGATCAAATAACTCATTTTCTCAGTACATACTTAATTTTGCTTATATTAAACTCTTCCTGAAGATATTATTCAATCACTAAGTTAAATCAGATATTGAAGTATTTTTTATCCCTTCTTCTATGATATTATCTACTATCTTAATTTGATAATATAATTTTACAACTGTATCTGAGAATATCAATTGAGAAGATATGATGAAAAGTTAGATCTCAGAAAATGAGATAAAACTAGAGTATTCTTCATCATCATTATCATAAACAAGCAGCTCTGGGCTATCACTATATTATATTGTCTCAAATATTGAAAAGTTACTTCTTATTTGATTGAATAGATTCCACAGTTAGTAAATCTGACTTTGATGATGATAGATTTGAAAATTTGATGATAGACACTTTCTAGATTATCTAAAAACTGTTAGGGAGCGAATGCGAGCTGCATAAGAAGGAAACTCTCTGCGTTGCTAACTGCTATATAACGGAATACTAAGCTTGATGGGATGAAAGAGGGTGCTGGGGCCTGCCTGCCCAGAATATAACGACCCGCGGGCATGGTCACGTGGTCACGTGATGAGGGTTAGGCCTAATCGGGCGCCGAGCCTAACAACAACTCTCTCATTATATTGCTTATATTTTTTTGAATCAAGCAGCCTTATTAACTGCTTTTGTATGATAATGTTTTATTGCTGAAAAGATACACCATTAAAAGATTGTAGTAGATGACTTATATAAGATGAGAATTCAAGTTCAATAATGTTATAAAAGTTATAAATATTAAAAAACACTTCAATAAAATAAGATTCAGAATTATCAATCAGTAATAATTGATGACTATTAATCTGATATTTTTTAGTGATAGTTTTAAAAAGTTTTATTGATTCAAATTTAATATTATTATTAATAAAGCTAATATCAGATAATATAATGATATAATTATTAAACAGATTAAAGTATATATCAATCTTTTATATAAATCTTTGATCTTGAGTACTTACTTATACAGATATTTTAAAAAATAAAAAAGCAGATTTAGCAGCAAAGATTAAAACTAATACTTAAAAAGTAACTCAAAAAATTATATTTTGATAAGTAGATAAAGATTTGAGAAAAAAAGAAAAAAGATACTCAATATACAAAATATAAAATAAAATCAAAAGAAAAATTTATATCATTAAAATGAAGAAATAAAATATTATCATCTATAATATAATTGAAACTTGAATATAACTACTTTAAATTATATATAAAAAGATTTAAAAATTCTTTAATCTTTAATAAATATATTTCTTATGATATAGTTGAAAGTTTAGATTATATACTAATAAATTACTTATTAAACAATGAGATAAAAATAAAATTAAAAAAAAAAACACTTAATTAATCAATTAAATATGATCTTTCTATTTAATACTAAATTAGAAAAAGAGTTTTTAATTAAGTTTATAGAGAAAACAAAAATTATCTTTAAAGAATAAAATTTAATATAAAATAAATTTAATATTTAATCTATAAAAAAGTTGAAAATATTTTTAAAAATACTTTTATTAAGATTTTTTATATTAAATTTATTATTTTATTATTTTATTTTATTTTATTTTATTTTATTTTATTTAAATTGAAAAAAAATTGAATTAAAGTTGAAACTATAAATATATCTTTTATTAAAAAATTATTAAATACTATATTATTCTGAGATAAAATTTTAGTATATAAATTGATTACTATTTATTAGTTAGATTAATAAAATAATTAAATTCTAGTTTTAACTAGATAGATATCATAGTTACTGACTGAATACATCTTAAATGATGAATAATAATAATAATAATCTTTGTTATCTAGATTTATATCTTATTAATGAGCTTTATAATTCTGCAGTAGTTATAGCACTTTCAGATATACAATAATAAGAAGTCTTCAATCTAGTATAATTCAATTTAATTTAATTATTATAATGTTGAGATAGTTTGCTTTAAAATCTAGTCAGTTGAAATACAATGATTTTGTAACTTACTTATGTAAATGACCTGCTTAATGTAATCAATCATTCAACTGGTCAGATCACTCAACTGGCCACCTCCCCACTGTACATTAAACAAATCTTTAAATTCTGCCATCACTATATTAAATTATCCATTAAAAAATTATATACAATTAAATTCTAGCTCTGCAAGCATCCTGGGGCTCTATGTCCAGTATTCCCACACTTGCTGCAGTGTGCCAGTGCTCACTTTTTAGTGGGTTGATTTGAATTCTCCACCTCTCTATTCATTATTTGCTGAGCAGTCTGAGCAGTCTGAGCTCTAGCTAATTTTTCTTCTTCAGTCAGAATTCCTTTCTGATCTATGCAAACACAGTCTTGTCCTCACTTGTATTTCTGCTTCTCATTTGCAGCTTGTAAAGCCTTATTCTCTTGAGTCAAAAGAGCACCTCCATGCATAGCTAGTTGACACCCCTGAACTAGTTGATCTAAAGCTTGGTTGGTAGGACTAGACAGGCTTTATGTATGATGCTTGATAAACTGCTTGAGCTTGTTGAATTGACTTTCCAATTGAACAGCATTTTAGAAAGTCTTTGAGATCCAGAAGGCCTGAGATTCATGAGATGTGCCTGGGGGACTTGGTGTATGTAGTTGATAATATAGATGTTCAAGAACCTTCTCTGCATTGAATGGCACTAAGTCTGTGGCTCTGAATCCATTCTTAATAGTCATATCCTTCAATGCCTCCTTCCTAGCAGCAGAATATAGTTCTAGGAATTCCTCCTTATCCACATGATTAATGTTAAGCCTCATGTCAGATTCAATCTACTTGCAATATGCCTTCTTCAGAGGGACAAAGCAGCTCACATCTAGTGACTGCAGCAGATAAGAAGAATGAGATGGCATATAGAGAGCTATAATAGCATTCTCTCTGCAGAATTGATCAAATTCAGCAGTGGCATGGCTCCCATGCTCATTCAGAATCAAGAGTCTATATCTTCCAACTGTATAAGCCTGAGTATGCTTGTTAAACACCTCTTTCAGTCATATTAGACCAAGCTGATCAGTGGTCCAGCCATTCTCACTAATTCCAATTACCCAATCTGCTGGCAGGTTTGTATACCATGAAGTCTGATGTAGCTTGCCCTTGAGAATAATCATTGAAGACAGACTCTGTCCTCTTGCATTGACTGACTCAATCACAGTCACTCATTCCCTATTTCCTGGCTGTATAAGAGATGCCTTTCCAGCTCTTTCTGATCTAGTGACCACTAAGGTTGTTGAAATAACCCTCATAAGAAAGCCAACTTCATCAAAATTATATGTATTCTCAGGTAGAATTCCATACTTCTTCATGGCATTATCCACCATTCTAAACCACCTCTTTATAATCTCTGGATCTTCACATAGAGCTCACTGGTGATCATATCTGTATGTGAGCCTGGTCTTCAGCTCAGAATGGTGTTTAATAAATCTCTGCACCCAGCATTCTCCAATGCTAGGGGATATGCTAGATCCACAGGCCCTGAGTAGCTCAATGGCCATATATCATACACTTGCAATTCAGGGGGGTAGGCCTCTCTCATCCATGGAGATTATCCATTGAACTAGAGCTTCTTCTTCTGTAGGTGTCAATTTCTGGCATTGAGACTGGGATTTCACGCGTGGAATGCCTCCATGTAGTTGATTGGATAGGGTGGCATGAGAGACACCATAGGCCTTAGCAGCAGCTCAAATGCTAGAAATTTGCTTGATTTCATAGGCTCTAATGGTCAAAAGAAGTTTTCCTTCCTGATTAGAGGCTTGAATTTTCATTGTGGTTGAGAAATTGAGCTTTGATTGTTGATGATGGGTTGAAATTGGAAAGGTGGCCAGTTGAGTGATCTGGCCAGTTGAGTGATCGATTACGTTACTTGAAAATTACATTCAACTTCTGATGGAAACTTGGCGATTATATAATCAGCAACGGCTAAACATTCGTCCGACATGAATCAGAGAAATAGTAGAACTTTATCAAAATAATATCAAAATAATTATAAAAGTAAAACTTTATCTATAAACTATTTCAATATTATTATTTATTTTCAATTATCAAGTTGTAAAAACTTTGTCTAATGATATCACTTTATATTAATAATAACTTTGATAGCTATTATAAAGTTTTATTATAAATTTAATTTTATTAAAGTTGAAAATATCTGTTAACTTAGTTTTATGCTTAATTGTTAAAAGTCTTCAAATAATTTTTTTAAAAATAAAAATTATTTCATATGTATCTTAAATATAGCTATAGCAATTTGAATTATGATATTGCAGCTATATATATTCATTAATATGTCTTGAGATTTAATTCTTATTAATATACAACAAATAAATAGTTAAATAAATAAATATGTAATATCATTGAGTAAGAAAATGATTAATTATACTTTAATAAATATCAGTTATGGAAATAATTCTTATTTAGTCAGCTAGAGTTCATTCAATAACTTTATTCTCTTCAATACAAGTCAATCTATATAAATGTATGATAGTTTCTGAAGTTAGTTTACTTTATCAATCAAATTATATTGTATAAGGAACATCATGCACTTATGCAGCTTTATTAATTCAAGTTATTTATTGGGATTTTAAGAGAGAATATTGCAAGTTCAGGTCTTCCCTCTAATCTCTCTAGAGTTCCTTGCCTTTTTACCGCGAATCGATGGCATTCTGATACGTTGAAGTGGACGCACCAGGAAATTAAGGATATTTTGAAAATGGTCATCTGTTCAGTGGGGTTATTGGCTAGGTGGAGAATGACATTAACTAGTAGTTGAGATAGTTAACTAGTTAACTGAGTTTAGTTATAATTAATATGCGTTTAATCTAACTCATTTTTGATGGCGTGTTCTCGGATTCGGTCGGACACGACGAAAGAAGCCCGGATCACGGGCTTGCCCCTGGCGGCTCGGCCAACCCTCTTATGCCCCGTCCTCTTGCCTTTTCCCAATCGGGCCATATCAACTTCAATCGTCCAAATTTTCTCCACCGCCCTCACTCATTTTAATTCTTTCAACGCTCTCCTCCTCTGTTTCTATCCTTTCTCTTTCTTCGTTTCCTCTAACTATCTTCTCCTGCCTACAGCCTGTTCCTTTCTGACTCTCTTTGCTTGTTACTAGTATCCTCCCCTCCTCATCCCCCTCTCCCAAATTACGGCTCGGCTCCTTCGCTTCGAACACCCCCGAATCCTTATACCCCCTATCCTCTGGGCTTGTGCCAGATTAGTTTCTCGTAGCCAGAAAATATCGAACGCCATCCGACCCTGACATAGTTAGCGTCATTATCCTCCTTCCCTGTCTTTGTAATCTAGCCAGCTTAAGCTTCTCCTGGAACCATCTTCAAATACCCATCTCGCCTGCCCGTTGACAGAGATCTTTTCCCTCCTCCTCCTTCCTCTCTCATTTCTCTCTGTGAACCGAACCTCCATGGTAATTCACTAAAAGAAGATCGCTCTTCTCTGAAACTCCATTGGGTGCGGGTTTGACTGACTCCCCGTCCTTCTGGATTGTCAACATGGCCAACGCGACCAGCTTCTCCGATCTTCCCCCTCTACCAACCTACACCCTCACACCCCGCCAACCCCTGGTTGCCTCAATCCCCGACAATGTCATGATTCTCATCATTCCCATAATAGGATACTGGGTGATATCGCTAACATTCCACTGGATTGATGTCAACGACTTCTTTCCCCAGTACCGCATCCACACACCCGCTGAGGTTTTGAAACGCAATCATGTGTCACGTTGGGATGTGATTCGGGATGTTATTTTGCAGCAATTGATCCAAACTGTCTGTGGCTTGGTGTTGGCCTACTTCGATGAGGTGGAGTATACGGGCAAGGATGAATACAACGTCATGGCCTGGGCAACAAGGGTCAGAATTGCCCAACGCCTAATACCCCGTGTTTTCTCCTTTGTTGGAATCGATGCTGGTCGGCTTGCCCAAAGGCTACCGTCATTTCCGATGCTGGCTGCTGCGATCTCCGGCGGTCGATATCCGTTTCTGACTCAGAGGATTATCGCCCCCGGTGGAGAGTCTGTGGTTGCTCCCGCATTTGCTAGCTGGGAAGTCAATACGGCCTATTTGGTCTACTGGTATCTGATACCGGCTCTGCAGTTTATCACAGCTACCTTTCTCTTAGACACATGGCAATACTTTCTGCACCGCGGAATGCATATGAATAAATGGCTGTACAGTATGTTTGCACGTCCATATCTCCCGTATCTCGTATCTATTGCACTTTTTCTAACCCGAAACCAAACTTTCAGCAACATTCCATTCTCGCCATCATCGCCTCTACGTGCCCTATGCCTTTGGCGCACTATATAACCACCCTTTCGAAGGCTTCCTGCTTGATACCGCTGGAGCTGGCCTTTCATTTCTCATCACAGGAATGACCAACCGCCAAGGAATGTGTTTTTACACATTCTCAACTATCAAAACGGTTGACGACCACTCGGGCTATGTCTTTCCCTTTGATCCTCTCCAACATTTCACCTCCAACAATGCCGCGTACCACGATATTCACCATCAAAGCTGGGGTATCAAAACCAACTTTTCCCAGCCGTTTTTCACTTTTTGGGATGGGTTACTAAATACACGTTGGTCGGGTGGTGACGTCAGTAGTCGATATGAGCGGTCACGCAGAGCTGCACAAAAGTTAGTGGACGAAGATAATGCAAGGTCTCAAGCCGAGAATATGCTAGCAGAGGTAGTTTCGGTTAAGGAAGGGGAGGAGTCGGCTTCACTCAACCTCTTGTCTCGAAGCGTTCGTCGGAAGACCCCTTCATTCTCTCCGCAGGCAGACAATCTGAAGGCCGTCAGTCATCGCCTTAACGGAAGCATACGGCAGAAATAATCCTCGCGGCATAGCAACAATAGGATCGACTCCTTTTGTTCCCTCTGTTTTAATGCACATACCCAATCACACCCTTCTACGCCTGAACGCTGAAAGCTGTTTGATCACCGCCCCTGGCTCGGGCTGTCTATTAGCAACTGATTTCACAGATACCACCAAAAATATTTTGTTTCTTTCCGCCTTGTATATAATATGTCTGCTTGGTTCTACGATAACAATTGCTTCTAATTCTCCTCTTAAACCTAATGCTGGCCTAGTGGTCTTTTGATGCATCACCACTGTTACGTCTGGGCCCTTGCTTCTTTCCACCCTGTTTTCTCTCTTTCCTAACCATGTTTTCACTCTTCTTTTTTCTAATCTTATATTTGCCAACTTATGCTGCCGGGTGACTTCGTTGACCTGCCTTCCTTGGATTGACACCAGTTTTCCCGTTGCGGGCGCTTTGTTATATTCTCCAATGACGGATTTGTATTGATCACACCGCAACGCTGTGGCTCTTAAAACTCTTCTCCATTCCCCAATACATTCTCGGTTCAATATCTCCTCTTATTATTATATTTCTTTTTTCAGATAGGTGGCTCCGTTCATAAGCACACTTTCATTTTTTCCTTCCAAATTATATTTGCTTTTTAAATCTTCCCTCTTCTTTTACCTTGGGAAACTTTGGCTCTTTTCACATCACCAAGCTTTCCACGGATGCATGTAAATGTATAAAAGTTTTGAAAGAGCCATATTAAATATTATTGATAGCTAACTTTAATAGTAGTAATTATTACAAAGACATGAAAGACACTGATATTCACAAGGAGATGAAGAATTTTGTTTGTTTTTAATCCGCTTGGGGAGGCCATAGCAGACAGGGCATTAATATATTTAAAAGTAGCAAGATCGAATGGGCTGGAGGGCTAAAGAGGTTGATCTGTGTAGTTCCTACGAGGTAAACTTAAAGGAAACAATGAATACAGGGGCAACGTATCGTTGCATTGTAACAATTGGAATTGGGACGGTGGATTGATAAACACTCGTTCCCGAAACTGTTGACTTTTATTGTCGGCTGCTCCAATAGCCTGCTCAGGGTTAGCGACCGTTGGAAATAATCTGTCAACTCTTGCGCCGTCTTGGTTCTATCGTCCTGCTTCTAGTCGTTGGGTCTTCTCTTTCCATTGTTCATATCAATGTTGGGGTTGAAATTGTTTAATGTTATTGCTGTTGCCGCCATAATATATCAGACCGCCGACACTTGAACCCAACAGGATAGTTTGACTAAGTTACGGCATGTCACTACACGAAACTAGTGGTGGCGTTGGTGGCTGTGTGGAACTGTAGTTGGAGGATTGCGACCGAGAGAGACAAACCAACAACCAGGGAATCGGTCTTACCAAGGAAAGAGAGAGGGCATTCATTTTCCTTTGGCGAAATGGCTCTGGTTAATATTGTTGTCACAGTCCGCGCGGTTGTGGTTTGGGCAAATTGTTTTGGGTTGTTTTGTCCATGCGTGACTCGGGCCGACGGGTCTTTCTTGAACAGGCTAGACTTCTTTCCACTGAAGGCCCCGCATCCAATCCCTTTGACAGCCAATAGGCCCCAAGGTTTCTTCAAGGGAGCTCTGGAAAGTTTGTCACTGTATAATAAATAGTTAACGATAAGTTCGTCTCTGAATACGCCTTAGGACATCGTAAGAATCGCTCCACCTACCCTAGCCGTCCAGGCCGCAGTTCCAGGCACCCACCCGGATTCTGGCATCCGGGCCAGCACGACAGTAGTTACGACAGTGCGAAGGGCTGTCAGAGCTGAACGCATCCAGTAGTACAACTAGACAACCCTTGTACAATTCACATTTATCCGCCTGGCATTTCCATAACCCCTTAAGGTCAATATTATTTTTTCCCTTAAAACCTTCAGGCAAAACGACATACTGTTAAGTTGTCGCAGATACCGCGTTATTCGCTTGCTGACTTGACGTAATTAAGTGTGGATTCATGTCGGGTGTAAACGTTGATATTCTCATCAACTTCACGCCTTACGAAATTCACATGTAACTATCTATTTAAGGTCATTTTCCTTGCCAGCTGCCTGTTGCCTAAACATAATCTCCCGCCAGTGTAAGATACACATTCGTGGAGCTGTCAGGCTTCCACTTCCCTTCTTTCGCCCCAATTCATTGGAACCTCCACGGCAGCACTCAAGACTCTCGTCCACAGTATACCCCGTTTCGCTATTTTCGGCGTCAGTCAATATTATTTCCGGGAACCAGGGAGGCATTTTAACATCCTATCTTGAGGCATTGAAACATATAGTGCAACTTTGACCTACTAGCTATTTTGAAGGGTCTGATTTACGTCTTCCCATTCGTGCATTGATGCCAAAGGCGATTTCCACCTTTGTAGATAACTACGAGTGCGGAACAGTCGGTACAGAGAAGTCTTATCTATCAATAGTGGAAAATTTCGACCTCGGCTTCCAGATTGTGGAGGAACAGGATCCTGGAGCATCCCGAAACAGGATGAGAACTGGAAAACACTTAACCGATACAAGAAAGCAGAACCCTGAAGTCGATAATTCTTGTCAAGTGTATGGGCTTTTGTGAGGCCAATGCAATAATTGATAATAATCATGGAAAAGGATTTTCACTGTACTGTACAGTTCATCAAACAAAATGGGGGGAGTGAAAATCATATATCCAGAACAATAGAAAACTATAAATGTGGGAAAGATAGCACTGATTTACAGCATTTTTCCACAGCGGGATGAAGGGCGCTGCGAGGAGACAGGAAAGGTCTTCATTTACCAGTTGGAACCTTCGAGTTGATTGCAATTGGCGTTGCTCCATTGTAGCAATATGATGCAGAGAATCCTGGAGAGATTCCGGTCTTTGTAGCAGGATCGTTAAGGGCTTTTGTCATTCCTCTGTGGATCGACATTCAGCCTTTGAATCTGATAGACTTACTCCCACCGTAACATCGAGCGATATATCCATAACTGCCTAGATAAAAAAATTTTTCAAATGGCGGCAGCATCCAGTCTGTGACTCCGGGTCTTGAAAAAAAGCTCATCGCTATTGACGTGCCTTGTGACGTTTCAGAGGAGTGACCTTTGTTGGCTGTGGATTCATCAAAGAATAACAGAACAATTAAACTTGGTTGTCTTTCCGAGTCGGGTTTTGACATGTTCGTATACTGCGTAAAGGTAGGCTCCACATTGGGGGCTGTTCCCCAGAACGTTGAAGTTGGTATGAAAAACTAAGGAAAAGGAATCCTGGTTCGCGTAACTACGTTAGTTAACTAGGGACTGGCGTCGGCAAAGTTTTATTTCACGTCATTCAATGATGTCGCCTAGTCGGGGAGTCCCTTGAATAGTGTAGAGTTAAGATACATATGATGCATATTAATATGAATATCCCAGATTGGAATTTATTGTTTAATCTTAACCATCAGTTCTTTCTCCGATTTTGTCATACATCAACTGTTTGGCTGAACAGGCACCAACATCAATACACACTTCTCTTCTCTACAGATAGCAAAGAATACTTAGGTCAATAATAATAGTGATTCTTCATACACCCAGACTATGTACATTTAGGGAAATGAGGAAGCGGGAAATGAGCGGCATTTTGGAGGTAAAAGTATGAAGCATAGGAAGGTCGAGACGAGACCTCCATTCAGCTTAACAAGCTTCCCTCCCCTTCAGGGAACAAATAAGCCATCGCGGGCCTAGGCAGTGCCAGCGGCAGATAGGATATATATTACATGAGTGGCTCCTCTGATACATCTCCTCGATTCCAAGTCTGCCAATTGTTCTCTCTCTTCTAGAGCCTTGGAGCAAATGAAACATCCTCACCCCTAAGCACCTTTGAAACATTCCGACTCGTCCAGTCTGAAATGGCCATGTTGGTAACCATTGGATTGACACCGCTCGCGCTTGGGAAAACAGACGCATCAGTGACATAAAGTCCTTCAGTACCCCAGACTTTCCCGGTAGGGTCAACGACGCTGGATTTTGGAGCGTTACCCATACGGCAGGTACCCATCTGATGGGCGCTTGCAAAGGCAGTGCGTTCAGGGGCCAAGGGAGAATAGACATGGCGGACCTTTTTGATCCAGGCCTGGAATGACGTGTGATTGATACCTTCTTCAGGGCTACATGTCTCGGTCACTAAACGTTCGGGGCGAATGAATGTTGGGATGTCGCGACTGGTAGTGTAAATTTCTTGAGCCCCGCAAACATACGCAATTTTTGCGGCACCAATAACAGCTTCCATCATGTTCTTTCTATCGAAATGGGAGGGAGTATAGGCGATTCTACATCGACCATCGACAGGATCAGGATACACCCTACCCGCATCTCGTTCGCGGGTGAGAGTGATAAACCCAGCCATTTTGCGAAGGGTTGCAGCAAAGCGCTTGTACATGATACCGTCGTTCCAGGGGAAAACGGGAAGAAAGAACGACGGGACTGCGGTTAGAGTCTCGATCTTCGCTCCATGGCCCTGACCATCCACATTCTCGAATTCCGTTACCATTGATGTGAGAATGCCACCTTCCCACGGGAGCATCTCTTCCTTAAAAACGGCAGACAGAACAACAACTGCACGCAATCAGTCAATGGTTACCATTATAACAAATTTCAACCCGCAATCAAAACACCAAGGTGGGAACGTACCTGGATGCAAGTAAAGATTACGCCCGATCTGTGGATTTTTCAGGCCACTCCGTAGGAGCAACAGAGGGGTTTGCAAGGAACCACATGCCACAACGACCTTTCTCGCCTTGATTACGACTTTACGTTTGATGACTGGCTGTCCGGATGTTCCATGGTTAATGTCTCTTGAGGTCCAGATTCCTTGAACTCCATGAGCAAGGCAATTTCCAACATTGCCCTCTTTAAACAATATTCTCTCGGCATAAAATCCTTCGATAAATTGAGCGCCGGCCCGTGCAGCATCTGCCAGTAACGTCACATGGGGGCCATTTTTGCAGCCTGATGCACAACCCAAAGTGCAGTGTCCACACCAATGCTCCTGATTGCCTGTATTCTGTGGCACAGTCTGAGCGGCATAGCCCAGTTTTCGTGCCCCATCCAAAAGGACACGGTTGGGGTTATTATGGTTTACATGCTCTGTATTAACGCCCATGCGCTCACAAACACGATCTAGACATTTCTGGTACTCCGAAGAGGTGAAGAACGGCATCCCTTTCTTTGCCCATTCCTGGCGGACGTAGCTCTGTGTCTGAATCGAAGCTGACCAGTTAATCGTTCCACCACCGCCCCAGGTCGAACCCGAGATGGCGGCAATAGAGCCATCATCAGAAATGTTGGCGCCCCCATTTTCGAACATATTTGAGGAGGCATGCCTCATTGTCATAGGAAAATGCCTTTCTGGGAAATGATAAGCCTTTTCAAGCACAATAACGCTGTGGCCAGCCTCCGCGAGATTCTTTGCCGCCACAGCTGCACCACAGCCGCTGCCAATAATGACAACCTCTGTTGAGATAATCTCGGCATTGTCTCCAGGAGGAATCTGCACAAACTGATACGGGTAGCCTTCAGAGGGTGCATAACCGATGGGCACTTGGGGAAAGCCAAGAATCTCCGGGAGAGTTGGACTCAGAGAAATCCACGCCTTGTTAAAGAGCAAAATAAGAGAACGGTAAATGGTGCGCATGGGTGGAAGGGTAGAGGTAGCCCAACCGCGAAAGATTGCTTCGCGAACACGGTAAGAGTGGCACTGGATAGGAGCGAAGTATCCAGTCAAGGCAAAGGATATGGGGCGACTATTGAGGGAGTTGAGGATTATGCAGATACCGCGCCTGGCGTCTTCTGGAATTTGCTGACCGAGGATTCGAGACAAACTCTCTTTGAACTCTGGGATGCTGGAGGCATTTTCATTGAGGTACCGGACGGCGAGGTCAGGGTGTGTCGACGGATCGGCATTAGAGTGAATACCATGAGCAGCAAGCACATACTCAGCATCATCAATTATGCAGTCACCCAGGGATCCACCTTCGCTTTTTGATCTGATGGATGGAATGACAATATCTGCAAGCGCCAAAAGAGTTTTCCATTGAAGTGGGGATAAAACGGTATTGGGTGAGGGGGCAGGAGGCAGAGGGCTGTCCAGGACGGTGACAACAGTGGATGGTGAGGGGGCAGCCATGGCGATCGATTTTGGGGTATGCCCCAGGGTTAAATATATGTAGAGACAAGGGGTGTGAAGCGCGATACTCTAAAAAAAAAAAAATTAAAAATTAAAAATTAAAAATTAAAAATTAAAAAATTAAAAAAAAAAGAAAAAAAAAAAAAAAAAGAAAAAAACAGCAGGACGATCGCACAGCTAGAAAAACAGACAGCCAGACAAGCGGACGACTGGATGGCGAGGCCGAAATGGAGGTTAATATTTATTAGTATTGGGGGACGTTGTGGGAGGCGAGGGTATTTCCTTTGCCTGCATTCAAACGAGTGTGAGGGGGCTCAAGCAGAGCAGCAAACAGGAAATATAAAGAGCTTTCCAACTTGACAGCGAGCGAGTGACTCGAGGAGGAGTAACGAGAGAGAAAAGATATACAGGCAGTATAGAAACTAGCTGCTGTTGATGATGCTTGGGCTAAGGCGAGATGAGGAGAATAACGAGGAATGGTTCTTTAAGGAGAAGAGGGAGAGAAGTTAGAAGCATATACAAGGAGAGGGGGAAGGGGGTGGGAGGAGAGGTGGGGGAGGGGGGGGAATAAAATTATAAAATAAAATAAAATAACATAAATAAAAGAGAGGAGAAGATGGAGATGAAGCTGTTGTTTACTCAGGCTCCGCCGGGAGTTGGGCGGAAAGCGCAGACGGTGAGCAAATCAACAACAGCCAGCCCGCACTGTAAATATTCAGATGGAAGGGACGAAACAGAAGCAGAAAAAAAGGAGAGAGAGAGAGAGAGAGAGAGAGAGAGAGAATATACAGCACATAGCAGTGTAAGGTTATAGTTATAGGAGTGAATATGGCAGTGTAGCAGTCTTATGCATATAGCAGTCAAGTGTCTAGTCTGCTTCTGTGTGGGACTTCCTGGACAATGGTTTCCGCCGGGTCAAAGTAGAGTCGTTGGGAGGTTCATGGCTTTTCATTTGAGATGGATGCCAACATGGACTGTCCAATGCCCCGACTCCGAGATGTCTAACTAGTTAACTAGGATCCCTCTCTCTCCTCGGCTGCTGTGTGATGTTTATGTTTGTGACATTGGAAGCTAGGGAAAGCGAGTGAGGGGAGAGTTGCCCCCAGATTCAGAGTTGACTAATATTAAGTTTGTTGGTTAACCAACCGGGACGGAAGAACACTGTTCTTCATTGGCTGTTGGCAGAGGATTGTATCCCTCGGGAAATTATCTTCTCAGAAAAGATCGAGTCGAGTTGATTTAAAGTTAGTTATTTGGCGGGCGGCTAACTAGCAGAGTCTGGTACTTTGGAGACGAGGAATAATCTGAGAACAGCGGAAAATCGATCAAGCTCTCTAACTTGTTAGTTAACTACTCTAAATAACGGGGAATCCCGTGTCGTTACCGAGCTAGCTAGGTGGAAAGCCTTTCTTCAACCTAGGCTTGCTGGTGGTTTGGTGCAGGAATCGGGCCTGTTGGCTGTGCCAAATTTGCATGTGGAAACTGCAAAAAGTGGAACAAACTAAAAAAGCTTTAACCAGCTGGTTAACTAAATAATGGGGGGTCACAATCCCGCTGATTTCAACTAGATATGCCATTCCACGATTGCTTAAGGTAATTAATTGCTCACCGAGCAAGACAGACATCAAATTTAAACATCTTCAGTTTCCTAACTCAGTCATCTCAATGTTGTTAATAATTAATTTTATGTCATTAATTCACAATAAAATGTTGAGACAATCTATTGAACAAGAGGGAAGGCTTGAACTTGTGATAATGTTATCCAAAATGATAAAAAAATATTTAAAAATAAAAAAAAACCTCAAATTCATGTGGCTGCATATCTATATAACAACTTCCGACAGAGAAGGTTAAGAAGGAAATGAGAAAATATTAAAAAGAGCTTGGTCTTATCAAACTAAATAACTTACATCAAAACTCCGACGTCCAGTAACTACGTGCCATCTTCGTACCCAGTCCACAATAAAAATAGAGTTATCTTTGCTATCATTGCCTTTTTTTTATTTTATTTTTATATTTTTTTGTCAGGAGACGTATTTTGCAACTATTTTCTATTTTCCTCTACCATCAATGGCTCACACGCATGACCATGTTTATGTGCTAAGGGTGGGCATCTCGTCCAGCCAACCCCCAAAAGAGATTTTCTACAGCAGATAAGTTACCAAAGCCCTTCTGGATGCTTGCATGACATACGATGATGTCGACCAGGTTTTGCCTGCTACGCCTATGGCGTTTCAACCTCTTGTCAGAGCGTCTTCCCAATTCGGTAAATAAACAACGGAGTTTCTTGATTCTATTTTGATTTTTCAACTTCTTTTCTGATAACGTAAACCGCCACACAACGCACGCCGCCACACAACGCACGCCTCTACAAGCAAGCAACCACCCAAGGAATTCCACCAATTTCTCAACCACCCATGAATTTATTTAATTTAAATTAAAAATATATATCTAGTAGAAGGAATAGATCATATAAAAATGTATAGTTAATCCAAAAATCTAGATGGAAGTCGAATAATGCGGCCACAACGTGATAATTGCGGGGTGGGCGAAGAAGGAATTGACGGCGACGTGGAGGAACTGCTAGAAGAAGTAGGTCGTAGGGAGCTTGCTGATAGGCGTGTAATTGACTGATTACCGGATTGGGAAGGTTGTATAGGGTTGGCCTGGTTAGATTTTTCGCCAGGCCCCTGGCTTCGTACGGCCTTTGTAGGGGATTTGGCTGACCTGGCTGATCTGGCGGCGGCAACGAGATTTTGATCTCTAGAAAGCTTTAACTCTCTAGTAGCTTGCTGAGCAGCTTCCTTATCAGTCTTCTTTCGCTCAGCAGCTAGTTTACGAGCAGCCACGCGAGCAGCAACCTCAGCTTTTTGTCTCTCTCGCTTCTGAGCATTAGCCAGCCTAAGAGCTCGAGTTGCAGCTTGCTTTGCAGCTTTTACGATCGCTTTCTCTTGACGTAATATATCCTGTTGAAGCTTGCCTGCTGCTTTTTCAGCAGCCTCACTAATCTTAGCAGCCTCGTCGGTCTCAAGCTGCTGACGTGCTGCCGCAATCCTAGAAGGTGAAAAGAATTGAGCAGCACGCGAATTCTCTTTATCCACAAGACCTAGAGGCTTTCCACGTTGGCGGCGCTTCTTCTCCTTTCGTAAAGCTTCGTATAGAAGCTTATTTTCATGCTGCAAAATCTCTTTTTCAAAAACTAGTCTTTCACTAGCATGAACGATTTTTCGGAACCCAGTAGAGATTCTTCGCCGTTGATTTAACTTCTTAACTGCCCGTCGCAGTCCTCGTATGGTAGTGGGTGTGACTGGCTCTGCTGTGACTGGAGTGCTTGGTCTAGCAAGCTTGCTAAGCACCCGATCTGGTGAGAGAGGATAAATGCCAGTAGCAGCAAATCCAGACTCTATATTTGACTTCGTGACAGCTTGCTTCCAGGCGTTGTGGAATAATAAAAAGAAGTTGCGTTTTTTAATGGATACACCTCCCATTGCTGAGCGTAAGAATAAATCCACCTGCTGAGAGTATGCCTTTGATAAAGGTCCAAAAATACCAACATCCAAAGGCTGCAAGCGATGAGTTGAATGAGGCGGCAGTACAGCAAGGATAATACGATTTTGATCAGCGTAGTTGATGAATTTCATATTGACATGAGAAGAATGGCCGTCAAGGATGAGCAGGCGCCAGGCTCCATTCCTAGCCTTTGTATGAGGATTAAAGACCCGTTGCAGCCAATGTAATCCATATTGATCACTGCTCCAGCCGTTCGGGGAGGCAGCAAAAAAGACCTCATGCTCTTTAGAATCAAAATCTTCTAGCCACGTATCTTGCAAATCCCCGGAGTCTGACTGATATATAAGACCTGGCGGCGTTGACCTTCCACTGGCTGATATGGCGGCTAGCAAAGAGATGAATTCTCTACTCCCATCCTGAATCGTGCCTAGCAAGCTCCCGCTCTTAAGCTGCTGTACAGAGACTATTCGCTTGCTGATTTGCATGACGCCCATAAGAAAGCCCTTCTCATCAAGATTCCACGTATTAGATGGTCGAATGTTGAATTTTTTGACCTTTTCGTCTAGCTAAGATGCTCAAGCATTAGCAACCCCTCATTAAATTGCAGGCAATGTAAATAAAAATCAATCAAATACAAGCTGGAAAAAGTGCTGAAAATACTCAGAATTATCAGCTCTCTTGCGTTTTTGATCAATTGCTCGTAAATATAGGCTTTTGATGCGATCCTTGTGGCGTTGACAAAATCTAGAGATCCAATGCTCGCCAATCGGCTCCTGAAGGATTTCTTCAACTAGATTTTGAAGAATTCGAGGTGTAGGAGGAAAGCCACGGTCCGTAAGACGATTTATATATCGAATAAGCTCTTCCTCTTGAGAGTTCGTAAGTTTCTGTCTATATAGGGAGTCGGCAGTTTCTCGAGACACTGATTTGCCCGTAACGCGTCGCATAAGCGTAGTTCGATGAATTCCGTATTTTTTTGCAACAGTAGTATAATTGCCAGCCTCTTGCGAAAGGAATTCAGCCACTGCGAGCTCTACAGCTTCTTTGGTTGGCATGTTGTAGATGATTGAAGGTGGAAGGTTGGGTTCAAAAATCGGGTTTTTGGGGCGTGCGTTGTGTGGCGGCGTGCGTTGTGTGGCGGTTTACGTTAACTAATTATCCCTGGTTTTGATTATTTGTCTCCAGTCTTTTACCATATGAAGCTGAGCTCAAAACACCACCGGGGACCAGGAATGAATGGCATCCCGATTGCCAATGTCAACAATTCATGTGCAACGGGTTAGGGTTTGTAACTACCTTGCACAGCAATCCCTCAGTCTAGGTGATGCAGATGTCGCCCTGGTCATTGGTTTTGAAAACAAAATGACTAGTCGCCCAAAGAAGATTTTCAGGGACCTCTTATTTAAATTTACCAGTCTTCAGGCGAAAAAAAATGTTTAACGTCAACGGAAACAGCAAGTCTAGAAATATCAGCCTGATCGGTAATACCGGTTTGGAATGCATTGAACAGAATTCCCCTACTTCACCCGCCTACCTTATTAATAATATATCTTCTTCAAAACTCTGATCAGCTAATCTACTTTTCCCTACTCAAGACAATATGTCCTAACAGGCCTCTTAGCTGAGGTCGCCAGAGTCAACCAGCTGCACAGCACGAAGAACCCTTACAGTCATTTCCATAAAAAATACTGTCTTGATCGGCTTAAGAACAGCTCAGCACTTAAATTCCAAGTCTCGAAGTTACAATGTCTGTTTGGCATTGTTTTCCTCTTTAAGCATTTACATATGGTGTAGACCTCATGATGATATATACCTATATACTGATGATAAGAACAGTATTCTAAATAATTCAGCGCTGGATATGTGCTGAATCTTGTTGTTGATTAGCATCTTAAAAACACCGTCACTGTCTTGTTCGCGGGCCAACTTGATCATGAGGGCCTCTGGCGCTTAGTTTTCATTTCTACACCTAAATATTCTTTTGTTCTATGCTCCTCGGGGTTATCGTGGTGATTTCATTTTTGCTAGATTGGGTTTGATATTAAAAATTAGAGATCACCATTTGCCAAGTTATGGAGGTCCTGCGTCCCGTATTTCATGTATGCTTGGTGACCAGTGGAACGAAGGAGCGGTACTCTTCTGGCGTTTGTCTTTTTGGAGTCTTTAAACTATTTATTACGTGCATCACCAGAAAAGTCTGTAAAAATTTCTGGATTTGTAGGTAAGGGGAGGGGGGAGTATTTGAGGTTAATGTAAAATGTCTTGAGAGGTTAAAATATAAAAGTTGTAGAGCAACCATATATAAGTTAGAGTAGGATATCCATCATAGAGGTGGCATATATACACAAAGAAATAACAATAAAATTAAAGGAACGGAAGAGGTTATAAATGGAAACTTATGAGTCCATACATGTCAAAAAGAGGGTTGAAAGAAAGCACCATCAAAACTCGATGTCAGGAAAACATCTCTAAGGTTCTGACTCGGGACTTGGGAGATCTTCTGTAAAACCGGATACATATCCCCTTCTTGGTGAACTTCGCTCCTCAGTGTTCATAGCGTTGCTAAGGGAGAGGTTGAAGCCGGTACTCGAGAGAGAGGAGTGATTCCGCCCATGGATAGGCTGTGAGGGTGAGTAGGTAGGATTTGGATGGGGCGACGGCGACTCAGGAGAAACTGGGCTTGTGAAGGTTGGAGTATCACTACCTTCTTGTGTATGATACGAGGCGGGAGCAACGTTGTATTCGGTTGGTAGTTCAAGGGGTTCAAAAACATGGCCGGCTGGAGTGAAGAAAGTTAGTGAATGAAGCCGGGTTTTGAAAGCGCTACGCTCGAAATAGGAGTAATTAAAAAAAAAAAAAAAAAAAAAAAAAAAAAAAAAAAAAGAGGAGAGGGGGGAGGCGATGGAAGGGGGTTGGTTTTTGGTGATACGTACCGTGCATTTCATGGACCTGGACGCCGCCAGCCTCTTGCGCATTGGGATCTGAATGTACAACGCCTGATTGTCGATGCGAAGATATAAATAGGTCTCCAGCTTCGGAGATACCAGACGCAGATGTATGTTTATCATTGATACCAATTTCCGTAGAGGCTGTTGTCATATTCGTTTTCTGAGTCGGGAAGCCAATTCCATACATCCATCCCATGATCCGCTTTCTGTTATCACTGGTGGCCCCTTCGCTGGTTGCATAAGTTCTATCTCGTCGTCGACGCCAAAGTAACCAAAGAACAGCCAGACACGTGACGAATATGAGACCCAAAACGGCCCCTAAAACAGGAGCTACCCATTTTGGAAGTCCATTACCACCACCATGCCCATAATTCTCAGGAGAGGGAGCAGGATTTGGCCCGGATGCGTTCTGTACTGGGTAGGGGTAGTATGTTTTTATGGATTTTGTGTACTTTGTGCGGAATAAATCACGTAAACTGTTGTCAGCCCACGATGAGGGTTCAACAGTTGAAGCGCCGCCCTTGGCGCTAAACGAAAGGTCAGTGTCTGTCCAGAATCAGGGAAAACATTGTTCAACAAAAATGTTCTTACTTTCCACCAATCTTAGCGGTTACCAGATCCGGTATTTCATACTCTCTCAATTCCGAGGGATGATACGTATTTTGGAATTTTAAAGTGTTCAGGTTGAAAACCCGAATGGGATCTAGGCATGCAGTTGGAGAGAGATCATCCCGACCTCCGAGAACAAACATCTTGTCGGGGTGCGGTTTGATACACTTGTGGCCGTAACGACCTCTTTTCCTTTTCCCATCGTAGGCATGTATCCATGTGAATGAAGGGACTGAAAGAATATAAACATCGTCGATTGGTATATCTAGTCGGGAGTTGCCGCTGTAGCCTCCATATATATAAATGTTGTACGAGCTACCATCCTGTGCTGCAGCCACTACAGAGCAAAAGTGAGATAACTGCGGTGGATAATCTCCTGTTGTATCCTGCATATACCTGAGAGACTAGTTAGTCACCAAAGTTACAATGGCCATACCAATGGCACTTCGAAATTATGCTCGAAAACAAAGCACCCACCATTTCTGAGTATCAATATCATAAACAGGGACACTGCGCATGAATCCAGGTGCTGTTCGGTTCTATGAATAGTCAGCCGCAAATATACGAGTTGGTTCCCATGTGGAAAGCAGGGATTTCCACCAGACCTACATTTTCTTGTTGCTGACTTTCTGTCAATCCATGTAGAACATCTACCGGATAGATTACTCCTCCAACGGCTATAAGTAACCCCGAGACAGAGACAGGAATCCAAACCAATTCTGCATTTACCCTGCCAGGGATACCATCCAATAAAGTAGAATTTTCCCATATTGGGGCTCTCATTATTGACATATCCACTGTGATGAGAGAGTTTGCCGTGACATTTGGAGGCGGACCGGTTGTACCAATTTCTCCCCAATTTGTCCCTCGAATACCGCTAAAGTAAAAGGCTTTATTCTCGCTTGGCACTGAGATGCCCGCGCCATTAGAGACAAACGGCGTTATATTTTTGAGGTCTTCAAATAGAAAACCGGGAGTCCACGATGTGGCAGGAGGGCCATATTGATCACGCTCATATGAAAGGATTCGCCCCTTATCAGGGGGGCTTAAGAAGTCGCTCAACTTAGGGAGACCTCTATTTATATTAGCTACAGAGCAACAATTGATTAAGTTAAATACTTCACCCATACCCGTATAAGTAGAATTTGTTATCATTTGCAAGCATAGTCCCATGAATAACAGGGGGAGCAAAATTACTCGTAGTCGGCAAGCGGTCAAACAATCCCGTTAAGTTGGTATTGGCAGTGTCGAAAGGGGTAGTAAGGTTCAAGAGGAAGGTTTGGCCCCGGGGATCGGCTGCTTTGGTGTTAGAAATTACAAGATGATGGAATCTACTGTCCATGGTGGGGTGGTATACTTACGGGCGGCATCAGGAGCCCCATAAGTTCCATCGGTAAGCCCCCTAAGAAGAAAGAAATTAGCATAAAAATGCAGTTAACTCTTCGTATAGCTCAAGTTCACGTACCGGCGTCCCCAAGACACCCCACCATCGAGGTAAATTTTATCGCGAATGAGATTTGCTAGATCAAGTAATCAATCAGAGGTTGTAACCAAATGTGGCAGAGAGGGAATTGGATTTGAATTCGGGATGCTGTCCTGTCTAAACATTGAGAATCATAAATAACTCACCTCGAAAGTGGTACCAAGCGCATATACTGTAATTGACTTGATTTTGAAATGTCTGACTATCAACACCCTTGGGCAGACCAAGCAATATGCTTACCGCGGCGACGAAGAAGAGCGCCATGAGAATTCAGCGGGTCGAGGTTGACGATTTGAAGAAGTGTTCACGGTCATTGAAACAACGATAAGACTATGAAAGAGCAGTAATTGAAAAGCAGTATCTAAATTCCAATCAGGATGAATCGTAAATTTAGCGTTTATTTATTAGGATCCACCTTAATGATCCGTCCAAAAACAATAATTGGGATATTAATCCAGAAGAGACAGTTGGGGTTCGCCCCAGATGCGAATGAGCAGTGATCGGTTTCGGGATAAAGAAAAGGTCCAACAGATTCTATTTGTCAGAAAGCTGTGTGCGCTTTTCTTATTATATTCCAGTTTACGATGCTTTGTGGTGCTTGCTCTGCGCAACGGGTTTTGTTGGAGAAAGAGAGGCAGCTAGAATGCAGGATAAAATGGAACAACTGCGGGCAGTACTTTGAATAACTTGCATATGTCTTCTCAGCGGGAGGTGCCACGAGAGAATAAAAATCGCTTCGAGCCCTCTCGCAATAACTCAGAAAGAATCCTGTCGTTGACAGCCACACGCAAAAGAAAATTGAAAAAATAAAATAAAATAAAATAAAGGAAGAAGGGTAGATTTCCAAGTAAAATGGCTGCACTCTTACTCTTCGTTCCGGTTCAAAAAACCCGGACCAACAATAATCCCGGATAAACCTCATTCGCTCTAATAGGGCGAGGTGAATCAACTTTCTGGTAAGCACAAATAAAACGAACCACTGCGTAGATGATAGTGGGGGGAGTAGTTGTGATGGATGGGATTGCCAGACTCTTCCTCTCGCTCGCTGGCTGCCAGTCCATAGACTTCTTGCTGATTCTAAGACGGGCGGTTGAGGCTGTTGTATCCTCTGCCGCTCTTCCACCAGGGATGTTTGTCCTGTGGCTTTGGCCTCTGATGGGGATGTCCATGGCAGGACAGCTTTGATAGGCTGATCTAAATCTACGGCTTTGGTGCAACCAAGTACAAAACCCAACCGCTTTTGGGCTCGTATCAATGAAACACTCCAGCTGCGTGAGGAGTGGATGAGGTGAACTTTAATATGAATGCGATTTGTCTTTGCAAAGAGTTGAATAGTACCACAAGGAATCAACTTTCGAGTCCAGAGTAATCCAAAATTATTCAAGGTAAATGGTGGGATCTGGACAAAGGGTAACTAATAGTTACTCAGCTTCAACTTTGAAAAAGTTACTAATATCCACCCTGTGGCTTTTTGAGGTGACTATGGGTGTAACTTATCCTCTGCCACCCCACACCAAGCACTTTTACAATGGAATGCGATGGCCAATTCTAGAGGATTGGGGCTTCCCATGAAATGAAATATTGTAAAAGCAAGTGTTGTTCTCTGCACATAGTGTGGGATCCGACCAAGCTGGATTTCATTTTGTTCACCTTGAGATTCTCGGGGAAAAAATAATAAGAAAACTTGGACGCACGCAAGTAAGCTCTGTCTTGTGAATACCCGGAAAATATGTGCTCAGTGTGATTCGTAGGCGCAGAGCCTACCTCATAACAACCTCATCCATAGATACCGAATTCCAGTTTTATTTCCCGGAGCAGACGACAACCAAGCACCTCTTAACGAAAGGTTCTGGTTGTTCTTTATCATCTCGTTCCCTCTTATTCATATTGACTCGCTTGCTTTCTCAATAGTTATATTCTTTCAAATTATTTCTCAAAGACATATGATAGTATGAGTCTAGAGGCCCTCATGATGTCCAAATTTCGCCGAAGATGATTTTAGTGCAGCGGGGGCTTCTTTCTCTAGGTTAATTAGAGTTCAGGCTATGATTGTCAATGCAATCAATCATCACCATGTGAGATGGAAATATGCACTTCGCACTTCACGAACGGACTCCAACACGGTGAACATGTTAATTTTGGTTAAATAGGGAGTACCTACGTAAGGTAATTGTTGATTGAGAGATATGAAAAGTACGAAAGCGTGACCCTGCATTGCCGTTGCTAGATGAAGCGTTGGGCAGTATCTGTTGATGCTGCTGACTTGTCAGAAGTTGCTGTCCATTGCTAGCATTCCCCTCGATTAATAAAAAGGAGATTCTTGTGTGCGAAGTAACATTCCAGGATGTCAAGTAGTTATTGCTTCGCAGAGTGAAGAATAACTAATAAAGGTCCCAGGGCCAGGCGACATGTTCTCTGAGGACGATAGCAGACTTGGAAGAGAGACTTAAATGCCAGGGCGTCGACGGGTGGGAGAATGAATAGATAAATGAATGTGCGGATGTTCTGTGTGTTTGTACTCCGTTTGAATAATGTAATTGGAGATCAACCCACTTGGTTAGTCCATATCACTAAGGTGTAACGTAGAGAACAAGTATTCAGGCTCGGACATTTATTCCGAAGCTCATTTTCGGGATAACTTAATCTGTTTCTAAATTTAGAGTCTCTTCCAAAGACATAAATGTAGGTTTCTGGTTTTGTGAGTGAATCGTTGGCCAATGGTCGATGGGGTGTTTGGTGGTCAACTGGTTCGGTTGTTGGGGACTTTGGTTGGTTGACTTGAAAAGTCAGTATAGAAAAACGAGTGCACTGCAGGCGAGTATTAGCAAAGTTCCCGCAGCACGGCCCAGCGGCCAAGTGACCCCCCAGCATTGCCCATCGGCGGTCATCGCTAAGCCCGATCTGGGTTGATCCAGCGATCGATCGATGCGGCATCGTATTGTCCTGGTAGTATGGATGGGTATCAATACATAGAGTGAGTAAACCAAGTCAATCTGGCAACAACAAGCCTTAACCTAACCACCTGTGGTTCAACTGTCATTCATGAATTCTTTATTCAGGGGTTCAGGGATGTGAAGCAAGGGCGTCATCAGAATTTTTGAAGGTGCCTGTATTCACCACTCAACGCCTCATTTGCTCTCCCGTCCAATGAGAGTTAAACCTACACACCAACACTGTTTGGTTGTCTTAGAAACCCCCATGGGAATGAAAGGTTATTATTTAGGATATTCTTATGAGATAGTTAACTAACTAATCATGCCGCTGCGCAACCCACACCTCATGTGAGTGCACCACACCAAAATGATAAAAACACCAAAATGATAAAAATCTTGCAATTTCATCATCTTCATCATCTTCATCAATTAATAACTCACCACAATGTTAAATAAGGATAAAAATATTGAAGACTGTGTTCAAAAAGCTATCACTTATCATCAAAAAACTTAAATTTCAAAATATTATCTCTATCATAAGAATTTAAGATTTTTTATCAATGTTTCTGAGTGCATATCAATGAAAGAAATCTGAATACTGCAAAGATTTCAGTTAACAAGAGATTAAATGAGAGTTAGAAGAATGTGATTAAATGATAAATCAAATAGCTTGATGAAAAGACTTGTTCTCTCATAGCTGAACATATTGAAAATTTCACAAATTCAATGTTCAGATATCAGTATGTATATTCTACTATTTCTTCTTCAAAAGTTAGCAAGATGTGAACTTACAGATTCATTGAATATCAATTTGAGTATAAGAGAGTGAAACAGAAATCAATGAATTTAAAAAGAGTGGCAGTTGAAGATATTGAATATATAAATATATTATTTGAATATCTTTGAATTCTATTTAAGTAGTATCAATTTCACATCTATAACATATACTTCAATGAGATTAGATTTTAAAAAGGACAAAAATGTGGAGAATGAGTTACAACTGCTTTTTAAAAAGCTAATTTCATCATTTTCTCATTCTTTTCAAAAGATTTGATTATAGTCATTAAATGTGTATTTATCTATAATCATATCATTTTGTTACTGATAATCTTGGCCTTCAAAACACATTTGAAAAATTGATATATGCAGATAAATTTACTCAGTAATTATAGAATTACTATATCAAATACTAAATTTATAAATAATGAGATTGAATTTGAATAACTCAAATATTTTAATAGTGCTACAGAAAAAAGACAGAAGAAAAGTTATTAATTATTTTAATAAATAATTATAAATTTTATATTACTAAAAAGTTTATATAATATATAAATTTTTATAAAATAATTCTATATGAATTTTTATTACATATTATTCAGTTATTATAATCTCTATCATAATCTATCATTTTAGCAATATAAGTATTATTATTCAAAAGCAGTCAACTATACTGCAAGTCATAGTTTTGTTAAGTATGAAAAATAGCAGATTCTATAAAATTACTTAGCTATGCAAAAGTAGATCTTTAAATCTAATATAATAGCTGCAGAATAAACTCAATATTATATATATTCATAGAATACTGATCAAGTTCTTAACTCTTAAGCAGTAAATCTTATCACCTTCTTCACTGCAGATTTATAAAGATGAGAATGATTTATATCATATATTTATCTCTTTTTCTCAGCTATTCTTATCAAAGATAATTTTAAAACTGAAATGCTATATTAATATTGTGAAAAATATCATACATATTATTATAAATACTTTTAATTTGAAATTACTTATCTTGACACATCATTTAAACAAGATATTTAAAGTAAGTCTAATTGACATGAAACTTAATAAGTAATAGATTACTGAATTAAAGAACTTTCTTAATATCAATAAATATTACAGAGCTAAAATAATCTATTGCTAAATTCAAGTAGAAAAAATTTTTACTATTAAAGATATCAATAGAAAAACTATACAGTGTAAGAATAATGAAGTTTAAAAAAACAGAATAAAAAATAATAGAGACATAAAGATAATTTCATGAAAATTGATAATAATTTACTCAAAACACTGATAGAAGAGGATTTAAATTGATTTAAAGATGATATATATACTGTAGATAATCTTTTTATTATAAATTAACTATTAATTATTGATATAGAGTGCAATAACAAGAATATATTTCAAGATATTATTATTTTAATATTTTTATCATTTTGATATAACACACTCACATGAAATATGAGTTGCACAGCATTATAATTAATAGTTAATATATTTTTCAAGTGAGTATAACACTTAAACGAGCACAATATTAATTTAAAATATTTTTTAATTTAACTACTGTTTCACTTCAATATGTAATTATATCATCAATTCACAATAAAAATGCTTCAGATTTTCTAGAAAAAAAAGAAAAACCTTAAACTTATGATAAATATTTTTAAAAATCAAAAAATTATTTCAATTTATAAAACTATTTATTTATTTAATATCTTTTATTCTACTTTAATCTATTGACTGAATAACTGATAATTAAGAATGAATTTATATATAAACATATACAAATTATCTTCTGCTGAAGAAGATAAAATAATTAAATAAATATTAAATTAAATTAAATATGAATTTCTCTCATAGTCAGCATTGATTGAGAATATAATTAATTATCTTCTTACTATATAGAATTCAATTATTTTTATTATTTTTTCTCTCTACATTGATAAGAATTGAGTTTTAAATCTAGTAATATATTATTTAGAGCTTTAAAGCTATTATTTCAAATACTATAATCATAAACAGATTAAATATAAAAATTAGTAAATTATATATAATTAATATAAAATCTTAAAAAATACAACTATTAAATATGAGATTTTATTAAAAAATATATATAACTTTAATGAGATTAAGTCTACTATAAAAGTTTTTATCACTACTAAAATTATTATTAATAGTAAATGCTACAGCAAAGTAAAAACTTTAATCAAATTATTAAAATCTATAAATATAAAAATAATTAATATTACTATTTATAAAGAAGTAATATTAAAATATATTCAATATAAATAAGATAAAAAAATAAAAATATAAGAGATTTAAATATCAAATTTAATAAAAATTAGAAGATTTAATGAGTAAAGAAGTTCAAAATTTTTTAATTTTATTTATATTATCTACAGAGTTTACAATACCTGTTAAATAATCAATTATTTAATTTTATGAGTTCTCATTATCTGTACTTATATCATGTTAATAAGCTTTATAATACTGTAATAATTATAATATTTTCAAATATATAAAATTAAGATATTTTCAACTATGTGAAATTTAATTTAATTTAATTAAGTATTATAATATTGAGATAATTTCAATTTAAATCTAATAAATTAAGCTTTAATAATTTTAATAATGTATTTACTTGAGTATTGCACTTATTTGAAATATGTATTAATTAATTAATTACTTAATTTATTAACTATTGCTGAAATCTGAAGAATACTACTCATTTACAAGAAATCTCAACTTAATAACAATAATAGTTAGTTAAATTACTCTGTATAATAATTAATATATTTCTTAAATAAATATAATACTTAAATAAGTATAATATCAAAATTATCAGAGCTCAACTTATAAGATTTTAATTTAAATTATCTCAATACTATAATATTTAATTAAATTAAATTAAATTATACATAATTAAGAATAGTTTAATTTTAAATATTTAAAAATATTACAATTATTACAGTGTAGTAAAGCTTATTAACATGAAACAGATGCAAATAATAAGAATTTATAAAATTAATTAATTGATTATTTAACAAATATTATAAACTTTATAGATGATATAGATAAAGCTAGAAGATTTTGAACTTTTTCACTAATTAAATCTTCTATTTTTTATTAAATTTAATGTTTAAATTTTTTGAATTTTTATTTTCTTATTTATTTATATTGAATATATTCTAATATTATTTTTTTATAAATAGTGATATTGATTATTTTTTTTATATTTATAAATTTTGATAATTTAATTAAAGTTTTTACTTTACTGTAGTACTCATTACTAGTAATAATCTTAGTAATGATATAAATTCTTATAATAAATTCAATCTTATTGAAGTTGTATATATTTTTTAATAAAATTTTATATTTAATAATTGTATTTCTTAAGATCTTAAATTAATTATATATAATTTACTGATTTTTATACTTGATTTATTTATGATTATAATATTTAAAATAGTAGCTTTTAAATATTAAACAATATATTATTAGATTTAACACTCAGTTTTTATCAATGCAGAAGAAAAATAATAAAGATGATTAAATTCTATTTAATAAGAAGATAATTAATTATATTCTTAATTAATGCTAACTGTGAGAAAAATTTTTATTTAACTTAATTTAGTGTTTATTTAACTATTTTATCTTCTTTAGCAGAAGATAATTTATATGAGTTTACATATAAATTCATTCTTAATTATCAGTCATTTAGTCAATAGATTAAAGTAAAATAAAAGATATTAAATAAGTAAATAGTTTTATAAATTGAAGTAATTTATTGATTTTTAAAAGTATTTATAATGAGCTCAAGTCTTCTCTCTCTTTCTAGAGAATCTGAAGCATTTTCATTGTGAATTGATGATATAATTACACATTGAAGTGGAAGAGTAGTTAAATTAAAGATATATTGAATTGGTGTTGTGCTTGCTTGGGAGTTGCACTCAGGAAAAATGCATTAGTAAACTAGTTACGTCATCATTGCAGGCCTCACGGATATGACAGAAAAAGACACCATGTTGTTGCGCTGAACACCTACTTCTATGGAGAAGTTACTCCATGGGTGACATTTTTCCACAGAGAAGATCCTTCTTGATTCAACGTTTTGGCACTGCAGGAACAAACTTTTCTTCTGAAATAGATAATAAACGAATGCCTGTCCTGTCCCTGCCATTATCCTGGGCAGCATGGAATCTCGTTATGTATGGATGGGATGTATAGTATGCTAGGACAGACATTGACCTACATACATCAAGATTCAAAAGATTATTGAGGTTTTTCCCCCCAGGTTCAGGTGGTTACGGGCTGCTGGAAAACACACGTTCAGCCTCAAGCTTCTTGGCATTCTACGTGCTCCCGCACAGTCAAGTCGCTACTAACGGGCATGGTAGGAAGGGTTTGGGATCACTAATCTCCTAGACAGCTGTTGCGGTTCGGATTTTGGCTACTACCGGACTACTAGTAGTGGCAGTGGTAGGAGGAGGAGGAGGAGGAGGAGGAGGAGGAGGAGCAGTAACAGGCTAGGAGCTAACGCTGTCAAGTCAAGTGTATAAAACTCATCGAGGTGTGGTTCTGGTCGTTGACATATATGGTCATGTTTGATCCTTATCAATAATCCAAGGTTCTTCTAATAATAATAACAGATCTCAGCTTCCAGCTCCCACCTCCATCTGTTCCTTGCCACGTCCATCCTTGATGCGCCAGGCTGCAGCTAAAGTCTGGGCGTCTCTGTTTTGACTGCATCCAGCCCCTTGAGTCAATAATGGTTTCCGTTTATTGTGCAATACGAAAACTTTGCGAGCTTTTTCATTTTCATCGTTCAGGGAGAAGTTTCCTCAGATTGGATAACATCATTTGTTCTCATTCTGCTTCGCTGAACACACAGGTGCGATTTGGTGTTTACATACTTGAAACCCAAGTTACCTTTCCTCCGTCCTTAATTTCCAGGAGTGTTATCAGAGGTCATTCTGTTCTTTCTCTCCGTGAAATATAATATGGTCTGCGGATTCTTCTCCCGTGCAGGCAGGCTGTTCTAACTTCTAGCCGAATGCGAGCCCGATTGATCCAATGATGTTGATCCTCCACTTTCTCACCGCGGGTTATCCCTGCTGGTGCCTCAACAGGGATTTATCATTGCTGCCAGAAAGTCTCAATGAAGCTCAAGCCAATTATAAGCTTTCCCACCTTGGTGAACGCGGATTTGTTGGACGGTTCGCTGAGATAAAGTCACATTGAACGGGATGCCTATCGTACGGTTCATATCTTCCTGGCTTGAGGTCGGGTGCGCTCCTAGATTATCCCATGTCTCGGATAAGTAATGCAAGTAATAGCCATAGGTACCAAGGCTGGATATCATTCTTCAAAGCTGTTATAATTTTTGCTGTCCGGTTTTTCTTCTCAAGAACCCCATTCTCTTCATATTTTGTTGCCCTGTGTTTTATTTATTCTGGCCCCGACACATTGTTCTCGAGTCATTCTCCCAAATTAACGACTCGATTCTCTTCTCTTCCTCAAAGCATTTTGGCTCCAAACACATCGTCATACACTTAGCAACCTTTTTTCCTCCTTCGCGCTGGAGCTCTGTTTGTTGAATTTTGTGTTAAAGTTTCGCATTTCCTCTCCGTTCGCAGGCGACAGCCTGTTGCTCTCCGCTGAACTTGCACTGTTTGTTGGGGTTTCATAAAAGCATTCGAGATGTGGTCACTCCTCCCAGCTTTAATCTGCACCTCTGTGTGTATCATTCCAGCGAATGCCCAAGATGGCTATGTTGGGCCCAGTGGAGGGCTTGACGGAGAAGAACCGGATTCTCCTGCTTCTGCCACAGTCGCTCCCACAATCACCCAGCTACCACGACCCGACCAACCCTACGGTGGATACAATTTCGCGCCGCCTCACAGCTACCCTCAACGACCTCCAGTCACTGTAACTGTCACAGATATTTGTAGCTATCCTGAACAGCCGCCAACCACATTAACTGTCACAGATAATTGCAGCTATCCTGAACAGCCGCCCATTACCTACACTGTCACTGATGTTTCCAGCTATCCTGAACGGCCGCCGATTACCTTAACCATCCCAGGTAATTGCAGTTATCCGGAACAGCCGCCAGTCACCGTAACAGTAACGGATATTTCCAGCTATCTTGAACGACCGCCGATTACCCTAACCATTCCAGATAATTGCACTTATCCTAAACAACCACCAATCACCTTAACTGTCCCGGATATTTCCAGTTGTCCTGAGCGGCCGCAGGTCACCATTACGGTCACAGACACAGTGACCCAAAATCGAACAGAGAGGTTAACGATTTCTTACATTGATACTATAACAATTTCAAATACCGTGATCGTAACCGATGAACAGACAGTTACTGTCACAGATGAAGAAACAATCACCATTCCAAGCACTTTGACAGTAACGGATGAACAGATAGTTACTGTCACAGATGAAGAGACAATCACTATTCCGAGCACTTTGACCGTAACGGATGAACGGACAGTTACTATCACTGATGAAGACACAATCACTATTCCTAGCACTTTGACCGTAACTGATGAGAAGACAGTCACTATCACCGATGAAGAAACAATCACCGTGCCTACAACTGAAATTTCTGTCACCACGTTACCCGGGTCAACCATCACAACAGTGACAATTCTTCCAGGCGCTGCGTCTACCATAACAACATATTTACCTGCAAGTATCATCACTCTCTCTAGATCTACAATAACGCTTCCTGGATCTACAATTGTGACAACCACAACCGCTCCCGGCCGAACCGTTACTGCAACAATAACCCATCCCCCCATCGTCACAACGTTCACATACACGGGGCCCAGAAGAGATGCCACTGCGACTGTGACAAATTCTGTTACTAAGCACGTTACTCCCTGTCCATCCCTTACAGTGAATCCCACTTTTACGCCCTCTGTTCCATATCCGTCAAATTATCTATGGGGCTGTCCTCCAGGTACGCTGTGCAAACCAGATCGCCGCAAAGAGAAGGGCCGTTGCAACGTCGAAGTCGGTTTCCCTTCACTTGAATACTTTTGCAGGCCAGAAGAATGTGAACCGAACCCCCGGTTAATACCACAGTGGTGGGGGAAGCCTGCAGTATCACGGGAAATCGGCGAGTGGGTTGTTTCAGACCACTATTACAATTTAGATCCACGAAAGTTCGGCCTTGGCCTCGATATATTTGTGTTTAAGAATTCAACACCGAAAGATCAGTATCCGACCCGTCCTGCGCTGGCGAGAAGACAAGTTATTAACGTACCGCTTCCTTCTCCTTGTTTTGATGACTGCAATAATGCAGCCCAAGAGTGCTCCAAAGGAAAGGAGCCACGTATCCTTTGTGTTGCAGGTTCAAGGTTCTTTGAATATTTAGGGTATTGTAGGAAGTGTGTTGAAGAACTGAGCATGAATCTGATTTCGGAGTCTGTCGAGCAGACATTTCCAGTATTCTCCGATGCCTTGAACTTTTGTGAAGATCAGCCTGGCAATGACATTCCTCCGGTTCCGGACAGAAGTCCCTCTGCATCCCCCTCCACACCGAAACAAAATCCAACAAGAGCCGTCCCGAGTGAAACGATTGAAAATCTGCCGGTAAGCTGGACGACGCAAATGGGATCCTCATATGACGGAATGTCACACACTTCTCCGCCTCCGCGTCTGCCGCTGCGACCCACTTCCACGCCAACTGATACCATATACACCAGGGATCAGCCTCCTGTAGCAGGTTCAGGTCCAACTAGAGGAACTCCTAGCCAATCCTCACCGGTTGAGTTCCCAGGTATCGCAAATGTCATTAGCATTCCTGACACGAAAAACACCCTCATGGCTATAGCAGGGCTTGCAATAATCCTTGCATATCTTTAATGGCTCTCTTCAGGCGCATGATGGATTTTGTATTATCTCCCCGGCGTCGTCTTTTTCATTTCTTTACCGTATACCACGACGAATATATTTATGCTTTAACTGAAAGTCAATGGGTTTTTATGGTTATTTACAGCGTCTGCTGGTTGGTATGATACTAAGTGATAAAGCATAATGTTTGTTTTGGCAACTTCAATTTTCTCCTGATTCCCTTTTTCTGATCGCCACTTTAAAGCAAGTTGCCACACGCCTTTTCAATTATCTTCAGAATCTCTCATCTTGTCTGCTGCTTCTTTGTCAGTCTTTGTTGTTCTCTTACAATGCATCATAATGTTGTCTTCTCTCTGCATCTGACATAATAATGAAAAACTACCTGCATTATAAGTGTCTCACCAACCATTTTTTTTCTCTCTTTAACTGAGATTCTGTTTAAAATTATCATCTGCATTGCAAAATGTGATAATAAGTTACTCAAAAGAGCTAAAATAGATATTTTTACTTTATTCATGATCGGCTTTGCACAACTCAACTATGAATACAATTTTAACTCTTATTTGCATCAAAAAACATAATAACTGTATCATCTTTAATAGGCTTGTTAATACCTTTAATTATAAGCAGACTGTTCTTGTATTGCTTACTTGTCATATGTGAAGTAGGTATACACATTGACTCCGGATCATATTAAAAAGTAGATCCAGCTACATTTTCATAGTTTTCTCAAAAAAGTTATCTTTATGAGAAGTTCTATTTGTAGGGAAGAAGATACAGAGAGATAGATCATTTAATCATAATATAGATATTTATTACTTCTGAACAAAAACTGGCAAGAATCATGATATAAAGAACCAACACCACCAATGAGAGATTCAAGTCCCTCTAAAATATATCTCATGCAGGAAATCCTGTAAAACTGACGAAAATTGTAATCAAAATATTCACATTAAACTAAGAACTAGCGAGCCTCGACCTTCTTAGGTTTTATTTGCTTGACATGACCTTCCTCGACCTCCGCCTGTAGTTCTCCCAGAGCCTCTGAATACTTCTCTACGAAATCGGCGCATTGCTCGGTGAGATTGATCGTTACCTTCTCGACACTTCCTGCCCTTGCAACTGTGGTTTCAGGGCACTTCATGATCTCGTTGGAAAACCAACGTCCTTCCCTGTGCGCAACGAACGTCCATGCTGACCCGGAGTTCCCCGCGCGAGCCGTCCGTCCCACGCGGTGGATATATGATGTTAGACTTGCAGGGACATCGTAGTTCACGACGTGTGTAAGCGAGGGGAGGTCAAGACCGCGAGAGGCACAGTCTGTAGCGATGACAATGGAAACTTTGCCGTTCCGATACGCAGATAGCGTTCTCCGTGACGTAGTTGACTTATTTGATTTTGTCAGGGTTCCAATACGCTTGGCAAGTGGAGGGTGCATGAGCGCCAGCAGGCGGGCCAATCTTGATGCTGATTCGGAGGATTTCGTAAACACTAGAACAGAAGACACAGTCGGTGCTTTACGTTCAGGGGAGTTGTTGAAGGTCATGGACGCTTCTGAGGTATCGGCACTAGAAGCTGTATCTGAGGCAGATGACGAATCCAGCATATTGTCGTCGGGTAAACTTGAAGAAGGGCTGATGGAACCTGTGTCTGACGTGCTGCAATTTGATTTTTGTTCCGGAAGAGCCGCAGCATCATTCCTCTCAAATTTAAAATGGGAAAGCAAGAGAGCAAGGAGGTAGAGTGGCTTAGCTGCACCATCACCAACTGGAACAAACATTTCGCAAAGTGTGGAAGGTAACCTAAACGCATGATTAGCGCTTCGAGTCATAGTCGTAACTCCATTTTCCTCCTCTTGAGAGGCGAATGGAGTATCGTTGATTTCATGTGACTCAGGAACAACAAGCTTTGGATTTCGCAACCGTAAAGAAATTAGTTTGGGAATATCTCTTGTCATCGTGGCACTAAGGATGATTTTCTGGAGCTGGCGCCTACGGACTTGGCATCCTAACTGATTTAAAAAAATTCCACTTTTGCTGTTGGAATCGATTCTTTCCATTTCTAGTGCGGGTAAAACAACCTTAATCCATTCTTGGAAACTTTCGTTTAGTAGTCGGTCAGCTTCATCAACCACTAGCCATTCCAGATGTTCTAATGTGAAACCCTGAGTACATCGTATATGGTCAACAAGCCGGCCTGGTGTGCTTATCAAGATATCAATACAAGGCGATGAAGTTGTAACGTGATTGGGAAGGGCTTTATGAGAGACATTAGCTTCAGCTATGTACTCCTGAAGGTTGAACGCAGCCCAATCCTCGGAAGACATCGACTGTTCAGATAATGTTTGACTGGAGAAGGGAGAATAAAGTTGGTCGAGCTTAATCAGCAAAGCTTGTTCCTCCTTCAACGAGGTCGTACCAACGGCAGTTCCGATGCGGAGGCCAGTTCCGGATGAACAGAGCTCACAAGCATCACGAGCCTGCTTAACTAGTTCCCTCGTAGGTACAATAACCAGTCCCCGTAATTGAGGTATGGCAGATTGTTCGATACCCTCCACCATTGGGAGAGTGTATGCAAGAGTTTTGCCAGAGCCTGTAGCGGCCGATATGCAAAGGTCCCCTGGATGTCGATTTTCTCCCTTAAAAAGCAATTCCAAGACCGCAGCCTGGATAGGGAAGGGCCGGATAAGTCCGCGTTTCTCAAGAATTGAAACAAGCCTTGGGTTTACACCTAGGTCTGAGAAGTTTTGCTGTACTGAGGCAGTGGCACCGAAAGGTTGAGTAAGCCAAGCGGGGAGGGTACGGTATGTCGGAGTTTCATTATCAACAGGAGCCTGGGCCGGTTGTGGGAGAGGTTCAAGTCCACGTGGGACAATTTCCTCCCCCCTGTTGCTATGGCTATTCGCAGGGTTTGATGCTCCTTTCTCAGAAACCGCAGACCGGTATTTCAACTTGGCCTTTTCAAACTTCGACATAATCCTAGCATGTTTTTTTGATTCCTGTTTATCTTCCACATCATCATCCTGTTCCAATTTCCTTTTTTTATTGCCCTTTGTTAGTAATTCCGTTCCGCATCCTCCATTTAGCTGCACACATTGATTCCGTGCACCACCTATTGAATATGTAGATGCCGAAACTGTTTTTTGAGATCCTGAAATTCCAAAGATGTCCTTTTCCATATCCTTGCTCTGTTTCCACCCTTCTGGCGAATTGCATGTGGACTGTATCCGATCCTGCTTCTTCTCCCTTGCGAACGGAGAAATATGACTTTTAGCTTTCGAGAAAGGGTCCGAACCTGCCTCATGCAGATTATCCTGGGGCCGTTGAAACGGTTCGACCAAGGAAAAATTCTCTGATTTCTTGTTCTGTTCCTGATTCTTTGCCTTCTTGGACGGGTCGGCAACCGGGATTGAAGCATCGTTAATCAGTGCTAGATTTCCTTTGCGCTTTGCCGATGCGGGTGGAGTGACTAAAATATCAGCAGATTTTGACGAAAAACTATTCCTGGGTGGAACATAACGGGAATAGAACGAAGCTGTCATAGCATCTATGAATGGGGCGACACTCAATATATCAAAAACCAGCGTGGTTAGTTCTTCCAAAGGTTAATTTCATTACCTCAATTCCACGAGAAAATCAAATGTGGTCTAAGCTGGCGGCAGAAACCTCACCGCCTTCAACTTCATCCAAGCTAGAGTTATAATGACTAATATAATAAATAACTAACTAAACTAGTTAACTGTGCCACGCGCACTCACTACCGTGCCACGCATACTCACTAACCTCCTATTAGTGAGTGCGCCCCACCACAAAGGAAATATCATCATAATTGAAATATTCTAGGATCACCAATCTTCAAAAATTAATTAATGGTCAATATCATGTCTATCTATAATATAAAGATTATCTATATACTAATTAGAGCATGTAGAATCTTTAGTAGATTGAGATTCATTAATAATAATATCATGTTGTGGTTAATTGGCATTAGATTTAAGAACTTTGACCTCAACTAACTATAGAGCTCTATTTCTATCTTTTATCAATTCCTCCTTCTTACAATGCTTGATCTTGCAATTGACATTCTTGATAGTGAGAACACTCTCTATCCGCATTTGTCTACAACTGTTTTTAATAATTCAATATCTATTTATCAAATAATAAGCAGATAATTCATTTTTTTAATATGTATTCAATTTCATTTATATCAAACTTTTGAAGATCTTATTCAATTGCTAAGTCAGATTAAATGTCAGAGTGTATTTCATCTCTTGTATGATCTTATTTGCTGCCTCAATTTGATGATGTAGTTTTACAACTATATTTGAAGATATCAACTAAGAAAATATAGTAAAGAGTCAGATATTAGAAAGTGAGATAAAACTAAAGCATTCATCATCATTGTTATAAACAAATAGCTTCAAGCTGTCATCAATATTACAATACCTTAGATACTTAAAAATTATATATTATTAATTAAATAGATTTTACAGTTAGTGAATCTAGCTCTGTTGATAATAGATTTAAAACTTTAATAATAAATACTCTCTACATTAGTAAAAAACTATCTCTCATTATATTGCTTATATTTATATTAAGTATCTTCATTAACTGCTTTCGTATGATAATGCTTATATTGCTAAAAAATAAATTATTAAGAAATTACAGTAAATAATTAGTATGAGATAAGAATTTAAATATAATAATAATATAAAAGTTATAATATTGAAAAAACTCTTTAGTAATATAAGATTTATAATTATTAAATAGTAATAATTGATAACTGTTAATTTAATAATTTTTAATAATAATATTAAAAAGTTTTATTTATTAAAATTTAATTTTATCATTAGTAAAGCTAGTATCAGATATAGTGATATTTTAATCATCAGATAAATTAAAGTATATATATCAATCTTGTAAATAAATTTTTTATTTTATTATAATTAATAACTTTAATACTATATTATCTACACTGATATATTCTATCATTATTACTAACTTATAAGAATATAATAACTCTATGATAAAATTAATATCTTAATAAGTAGTTATTACTCATTGTTCATACTCTTCTTTTTTTAGAAACCTAATTTTATAAAAAGTATAAATATTATTAGTATAGAACTTATACTAATTAAAAATAGATATATAGTAGTTAAACTAATTGAAAATAAAGTTTATATTCTTATTTAATATTTATTTTAAATTTATAGATTTGTGTTTAATTCTATTATAATCTGACATATGTTTAGAATCCACTGTACAAGAACTAGCTCTTCAGTAAAGGTTAATTTTTGATTATTGAGTTGAAAATTCTCTCATATCATATGATCATTTAATTAATTCTATAAGATTGTAAAAAAGTTACCATACAAGCTTGCAGCTTTCTTAATACTTGAAGTTTGACCTCTTTTTAATGTCTAAATAGTCAAAAGAATCTTTTTTTTCTGAGTGAAAGCTTGAGAAGACTGTAGAGTGGGTATTTTGTTGATGTGAATGCTAGATACATATACATTGAATAAATCAATCAACTAGGTGATTTGATTGACTAGATAATGGATTACATTATCTCCCTCTTTATAATAGTAAGAACTGAGTATCAAATCTAGTAGCATATTATCTATAGCTTTAAAGCTGCTACTCTAGATACTGTAATTATAAATGAGCTAACTATAAAGATCAGTAGATTATATGTAATTGATTTTGTCAGGTCTATCCGTCTTTTTACATTATCTGCACTGTATATAACTTCTGCATAGCTAGTAATTACTTCATAATCAATCAAGTAATCTATCCTTCACAGGTTATAAGACTTATTTTATATAAATAACTACTAATTTGAGGAATTCTTACTAAATATAGTGTATATTAATCACTGCTTGCTTCATTCAATATAATATTGTCTTATTTTATATCAATTGATTAATTTATGCACTTTTATATTATTATTATTTTCTCTATATTTAATTTATTCACTTAGTAGGTGAAAAAATCTACAACTCACTAATTTTTCAGCAACTGATTGCACAAGAACACATTAATCTGCTCAATCAAACTTATAAGTAAGAATCTTATTGAACAAGATTACTCTGTTATAAAGAAGATTAATACAACATGGCAGAATGTATGATAACTCACTCATAGTTATGATTAAGCTAATTCAGTCAATCTGACTGATCTGAAAATAATCAGAGAGGTCTGAGCTCATCAACCCCCTCAGAAATGATTAAAAGTTTCAATATTGAACCTCTCAAAACACTCAATTGACAAGTTAGACTGATTACAGCCTCTATCATGATGAGGCTGATCTGCCTACATCATGTTAAATATGCTGATTCAACTTCTTTAGAAGATGAGGTGGAGATGTCTGTGATGATCTCTAACTCATTGCCAGCAACTGACTCTGAAGAATTGCAACTGAGGAGATTAAATCTTGAACATCAAAAGATTGATTTATAACTTTAAAAAGAGAGGTGCAAAGAATTGCAGCTTCAACTTCAATTGAAGAGGCTTCATGCTCAGAATGACAGAGTCATGATACTCACAAATCTGCTGATGGGTCAGCTCTTAGCATGAAATCTGAAGTTAAGGTTTTAAATGCAATATAATCTCTATAACTCAGACAGCTGTGTCAGCAAGGCAATTAGCCAGTTCAAACAGAATACTAAGTATGCCATCAAGCTGAACGCTCTGCTCAGATCTTCAAATTACTTCTCTTGACATGTGAATATGAAGGCCAAGTTAATTAGCACTCAATGCTGGGTTATATTAAAGGACAAGCAAGTCAAAAGCTCTGATGGAGACTCTAAATGAGCTTCTTTTTGAAAGGTCAAAAATCACTGGCTTTATATATTCATTTCAAACACATTGGCAGCTAGTTTTAGGCCTCATTTTAATAAATATTATAAGGGCAGAATTGCTTATTCTCTTTGATATATAGTTGAGAAGAAGTTTTTCATTCTGAGAATGCAGCTCTGCAGAGAAGCAGTTCTGGTGTTTACATCAATAAGTGATGTCCAAGTCACTGACATATATATATTTTTCAATAAATTTAATGACATTATTATGAAATTGAAAATACTCAATATTTTACTGTCAAATGATGTGGTATTTCACATCTTCTATTTTGCACTTCTTAATATATAGCAAAACTATATGCAAAAGAAAATTGAGAAGGTATAAGAGTTCAAATTGAAGTCTATCATATTGAATGTTCATTCAATTATGAAGGAAATATACTTTTGATTAAACCTCTTCAAAGAGGTCAAAAAAGCTACTCAGGTAGCTAATTCTTCAGCGAATATGACTCAGACTGAAAATGTGACTGCAGGTTCTAATAATAGCAGCAACACCCAAAATAATACAGCTTATGAGGACTGACCCAGGGGATGTGGAGGATATTGAACAGGTGAACATTCAAATTCTAACCTCTCAATCTGCTTGAAATATGAGCATCATCATGGTAGACTCTGCTGGGCAGTCAATTTGAATAGCATCTCTGAAGAATGAAGAACTACTAATATGGTGAAAATAGAGAAATATAATAATAAGAAGAGTAGTAGAGGCAAAAAGATCCTGTCAACTGCAAATGGCAACTTTAAGACATTCTAAATGATGAATCTAGAGCAGGTCATTGAGGTGTCTGTACTCTGCTGAACCAATTGTCAACCCACTCATCATATGAGATAGTGAGGCTGAATGTCATATTGCATATGATCAATCACAATTTTCCTAAATAATAGAGATTAGCAGCTCTATGATTCAAGTGGTCAATAAGACTACTTTGAAGGTTCAAGAGATCAGAGTTACCTTCATCACAGTTAGAGAAAGATTAATTGAATTCAATCATATCTATTTGATAACAGACTTATCTGTCAATCTCATATCTGCTGATCTATTAAAGTACTAGAGCTATATTCACAATGATCTGCAGATGAATGCTGAAAATTACTTTAAGATAATAGCATCTACAGAAAATGACATCTTTTATATGAATTTGAATTTCAATAATGTATATATTCTATCTGATATCTTCTCTATGTTCAGGGATATTATAAACAATCTGGAGCTTGAATCACTAGTATACTTGACAATTCTGAAGCCCAGGGCAATTTCAACAGATTATGATCTGAATGCTGCATCACTAAGTCTTTTCAACTATGATAACATAGAGCAGCTAATTAACCTAAAGAATCTGAATATTAATATCTTCATTTTATCCCCATCAATCTGACTACCTACTATTAAGCTAAAGCAGCTACTAATTGATGAGTGATATCAGCAATTGAGTCATATTGATAAAAAAAATCTAATTAAAATGTCACAGAAGTTCTGTTTCAAAATTGCTATCATTAGTCTGAAGAAGCTCTCATTCTGCACCATGTGCATTAAAGTTAAGCATAAATATGCAAGTTATAAAAATACTTCACTGTGCTATACCACTCACAAAGATCTTAAGATCTGGGTGAACCTATTTGAGGGTAGAGAAACACTTGATAATGAAGAAGATATACCATCTTATGCAGGTAAGAAGCTCATGATGATGATCACTAATGATGTTATATGAATGCAGTAGACCTTTCTATTGAAGCACTGCAATGAGGCTCTAAAATATATACAGATCTTCAATCAATTTATGAAGAATCTGCTCAATCACAGTGTCATGATTATTCACTCTAATTATGATGAGTTGAATTCAAACACCACAGCTGTTTATATGATGAGTGAAGATATTAAATGAGAATCGACTCTACCTTATACTCTGCAGCAAGATAGTAAGTTAAAACATTTGATTGATCTGATTATTGAAAAAGTCTGAATGTTATTAATAGATTTTTTCTGCCCTCTTCAAATGTAGAGTGAGGCAGTAATTGCAGTGACTGAAATGCTTAATCTTATGATAACATTAGTCAAGCTCTATAATAGTGTAGAGGATCCAGATCTAAAGTCAATTATCTCATATGAAGCTTAGCTTGAGGCCCTGCTCTCCACACATGGAATTCACTGATGGGGGTGCAAGGCTTATTTAAAAATAATACTTAAGTTAAATATGAAGATGACCTCATAATCACAGAAGTTTATACTTGCAAGCTATAATAACTTTATTAATTATAGATTAGTCAATCCTTCTAATGATCATCTTTACACATCAAAAGATGTGATATTTCAAGAAGATCTTTATTTGACAGAGTCTTTGGCTCTATCTGAGTGAGGTGTTAAGAACCTGCCATCCACTACCTATGTGACTGCAGTTGTGATTTCCTCCACTCAACATGATTTATCAACAGATGATTTCATAATAAATGAGAAGTTTCTATCTGCTCCTTCAATATTTCTACACTTTATAAATAATTAATGAATAGACTATGAGATTACTGTATGAATTTCAACATTTTTGATATGGAACACTACTGTCCTCTTAGAGTTTACTTTAGAGACAGAGAATTCTTCAATGTTCACTCAGAATATTACTTCAGTGAGAGAGGTCTTAGTGAAGGATTTCATCAACAGTTTAACTAATATCCCTGCAGACTCTGAGATTACTGACTTGCTAGTTTCAAAGAATCTCACTGTAAAGAGTTAAGCTCTAAGAACTAGAGACTAGTCCTCCTATATAACAAGAATAAATTGCTTGAGAAAGGAAAGAAAAGAATGAGATAAGAACTCAAACTTAAGCAAGCTCACATAGCATGATCATGTGCATATGTGTATATGATGGCTAGGCTGAGTCAGTCAGCTAGAGTGAATCTAGAGGTTCAATCTCTTATAATACCCCTCTTCTCCCTCTTTGTTGCAGGCCTTTACAACTATTTAAAGCTCTCTTTACACTTAATTTTATCTGCTGAGAGGCCTCTCAAGCATTCAAAGCCTTCACTTCTTGTAGAAGACTCACATCATTTCATGTAGGCTCAGCCCAACCTACTCATTTAATGAGGTATTTCTTTTTCCTCTAGTAGGTTTGTTCACTTTGAATTTTCTCAATCTTAAACTCAGATTCTTTCAGAGTCTCTATAGCAGATAACTATCAGTCAGTTTGCCTCTGACTAGGCAAGAGATCTGTCATTGCAGCATGTAGAAGCTTTACATTAAAGACATTGTGAATGTTAAGTGAAATGTTCAGTCAGTAAGTATGAAATTCTATCTTTTCTAGCACAGTATATTGATTGTATTTCATATCCAGCTTCTTGCACAGACAATTAGTTCTAATGTTCTCTAAGCTCAACCAGACCTTATCTCCAGATTGAAAGCTTGAAGCTGAGTCTCTTCATCTATTCATGTATTTCTCTTGAGATTGCTGAGCATCTGTCATTTTTACTTAAGTTCACTTCAACACTTCATGGGCATTCCTTATATAATCATCTACAAACTTAATGGAATTACATAGTGTTTCAACAGAGAGTGCATCAGTTATATCAATGAAGAAGATGTGGAAAAAATGTGTTAAAAAGAACAGACTCACATCTATTGAGACAGCATCTCTATTATTGATGACCAGCTCTGCTAGAGAAAGTCATTCATGCTAGTCATTCTGTTAAAAGCTAATGTACTTGCATAGATAGATTTTCAGAATCTGATTCATTCATTCTGTAGCTCTATCAGTCTCTGAGTAATAGACTATGGAGAGTCATCTCTTAATGTCTAATTTTTCACACATCTGAGTTTAAAATATACTTGTGAAAGCCAACCCTCAATCTGACACTACCATCTTATAGATGCCATATTGAGGGATGATGTTGTAAAGAAACACTCTAATCACTATCTCTGCATCAGTTTTCTTAATTGCTTTTAATATAATTCTCTTGATCAGTCTGTTCATTATAATCATGATATTCATATATTCTTTAGAGCTCAGTAAGACCATGATAAAGTTCATGGAAAGCTTCTGTCATATGTGTTCAAGAATGAGGAGAGGCTTAAGCAGTCTCTGATATCAATCTCTCCATGCAGTGTTTGATCTGTAAAGATGACAGTTTCTGATCATTCTTCTCACATTGATGACATAGTCTGGCCAGTAGAACTCACAACTTAGAACTCCTGCTGTTTGCTCTCATCCAGGATGACTAGTAAGAGATGAGTCATGAGCCTCATGTACTAACCTGGTTTAAAGAGGTTTGAAGTCTGGCACTTACTTATGATCTTGAAAGAGAAGCTCCTCATTCTCATTTAAAAAGCACTCAGAGATGAAGGCCTTAATGCTGAGTTCAGAAGAAAATCTGAATCTTTTCTCATAAAGAGTTTGCTTCAAATGCTGCAGAATCTTGTCATTTTTATGAGCCTCATTTCACTGAACTTGAAGAGACATCTCAGGTTTTACACTGGCAGCAGCCACTATTGATTCCATTTCAGATGTCAGTATATTAAACTTAAGTAGTTGAGCTTGCCTCTGCTTGATTCTCTCATCATCAGTGCTCTGTGACATGTCCTGCTCTTTTCACAATAGAGTATTCAGTCCAGTGTTCAACTTCTCTGATCAGTAATCAATTCTGAAGTTGAATTGATAGAGAATATCTATTCAATGTAGCTGTCTTTCATTTAGTCTGTGTATAGTCATGAAGTATTCTAGATTCTTATGATCTGTGAGGATCTTGAATTTCTTTACACTTTGTAGCTCAGTGTTCCATTTCTTTAAACACTCAATTATCATTAATAACTTCTTATCATGAATCTCATAGTTGCATTCCGCAGGTGAATACTTGTGAGAGAAGAAGGCACATAGATGTAGAATGCTCTGCTCATCATATTGTAGCAGCACTTCTTCTGAGACATAATCTGAAAAGTCTATTTTCAATATAGTCTCACAGTCAGAGTCAAATTGAAGCAGGATTGAAGCAGAGATAAACATTGATTTTAGACACTTAAAAGCTTCTTCAGTCTTGCTCATCCACAAAAAAGAAACATTCTTGCATGTAAGAATCATCAATGAAGTCACAATCTTTGAGAAATCTCTGATAAATCATCTATAGAAATTGGCAAAGTCTAAAAATCCTCATATATCTTTAAGAGTAGTAGGTGTTGCTCATTTCAAAACAGCTTTAATCTTCTCTGAATTCATTCATATACCCTTGCCCACTTCAATGATGAATTCAAGATATTTTGTGCTGTTCATCTCAAACTCACTCTTTTTGATGTCTGCCTGCAGGCCTGCTTTCTGTAGATGCATAAGCATCTTTTATACATGCTCACAATGCTTCTGTAAGCTTCTTGAGGAAAATATCAAGATGTCATCTAAATAAACTGAGCAGAAGTTATTCAGATATTCATATAATGCCCAGTTGATATATTTTTGAAACATACTTGGAGCATCAGCCAAATCAAAGAGTATAATCAGCCACTCAAATAGCCTGTATCTGGTTCTAAAGACTGTCATCCACTCATCACCTTCTGTGATTCAAATCTTGTGAAAAGCTGCAATAATGTCCAGCTTAGTGAATCATTTAGTCTGTCTAATTCACTATAGAGTCTTACTGATTAATGGTAGAGAATATCAATCCTTTCAGGTGGTTTTGTTAAGAGTTTAATAAAACCCTTATCTAGATAATCTGTAAGAGTCTTTCACAAAGCCAGTAGTTTCTCTTGAGATATATTATATAGTAGGCCTCAAGGAGGTTGTTTCACACTATCATCAGTCTTTTTAATCAGTTCAATCCCATGATCTCTACATGGGCCACAAAGTGGGGGTAGAATGTCAGCAGCTTTCTTATCAAATACATCTAAAAACTCATAATAATATTCAGATAGTTTTTCTTTAGAGTCAATCTTTGATTTCACTTCTAGAGTCTTTTGAATGTCAGTCAAACTGACAGTGAAGATCTTGATGTTTTGCTTCTCTTGAGTGCTCACAAGTCTAGAGAAGCTTACAGCAGAGATGAGAATCACATCAGCTTTTATGTTTGAACTAGACTCTACCTCTATACCACTCTCTTCAAATCTCACAATTCTTTGATGAAAAATCACAGTCGCCTTTTGCTGGGCCAGCCAGGGGTCGCCTAGATACATATCATGATCATGTAACCCATTCATCATATAGAGAAAGGCTCATTCAGTTACATGACCATCTATATCAATTTGAATGCCAGTCACTATGCTTGTGAAGAGTCCCATGAAGTCTTCAAAGCCAGTTATTTTAACAGAGGGAATTTCAATGCACAGGAGCTTATGCTTGTTAATGTAGAATTGAGAAATAAGACTATAGACATTACATCTACTGTCTATCATTGCTCTAGTTGAAAAGGCATTATCTACTAGAGCATCAACAGTGAAGGGTTTAAATGTCATCTTAGATTTAAATCCTCTTCATTACTTCTTCATAAGCTTCTTATTTTACTTCTTCCAGTGTCTTTTAATTAAAGCTACTCTTTTTTCTGAATTCTCACTCATATTCATATCACCATTGTTCAGTATCAGCTTAGGAATCATCTTAGCTATCATGAAGGTGGCAGAGCATCTGAGAGGTTTGAATGAGCAGCTCTTAATCATATAACCTTCAGCTCTGCATCTCAGACACAGGTCTTGCTCTCTTCTTTGATTAATCTCTATCTGATTTATCAATTTGATGTGATGGGCACTTAGAGTCACAGCATCAGAAGAGAGATTCATCAGATCATCAGCAGAAGCTTGAGACTAATTTTGTTGATTGAGAACAGCATGACAAAGTAAAAAGTGTGGATTAGACATTGTATGATCTGAAGAAGATCTGCTCTTGCAATATTTAGATCACTGTCTTAAAGTCTTAAGCTCAAAGAGTTGATTATCAACTAATCTAAGCTTCTTGCAGTAATTCTTGTAGAGAGATGGTTCTCTTACACCCATCATGCCTTCTCTTAGCTCTATGCTTAGAGTGGATTTCAAATATCTCTTTTTAATATAATCATCTCATCTGTGACTGCCAGCTTTCAGCAGTAGCTGATTAAATTCAGACAGAAAGTTGAAGAGAGCTCTTCTACTCTGTCATAGATTGTTGAGCTTTTGTATAGTCTTTTTCTGTCATGTGGAATCACTAAAGAGCATACATATCTGCTTCAGTAAGCTCTCTACTGTGAAGTTGATCTTGTTCTTATTATTCTCAACTCAGAGGTAAACTCAAGCTGCTGCTATTTCTTTCAGTCTTGAGTATACATATCAAGCACATTTCTCATTATTGTCTAAAGCTTTTCCATCAATCTTAAGCTTTGATTGAAGCTTTAGCTCCCACTGAGAGTAGTGCTTCAGATTAGAATCATCATACTTCTCACAGTTCAGTAGCTTGGTCTTTGATCTTCTGACTGCAATGAGTGATTACAAGTTCAATTGAGAGAGAGTTGATGTCAGAGTATTCAAAGCTTGATATAGATTAGTTATTTCAGCTTGCTGAGCTGCTATTAAATCTCTATTCTCATACTAAATCTGTTTCTGCTGTTGAAGAAAGACCATTCATTGTTGTTTAAAGCTGCTGAGAGCATCTCTGCTCATTGCTTCATGTTGATTCATTTGTGTATTTGTTGTACAAGTCTGCTGCTTTATCTCATTCAGCTAGACATTTTTAATGTTGCTTATTTGTTTGTTAGTATGATTGCTAACCCAGTCTATTCATATACCAGTGCTATCACTGAACTTTATGATGCAGGATTTAAGGCTCTCAATAGTCTATTATATGTCAGTATATTTACTGAGCTTTGTGATACAGAATTAAGACTCTCAGTAATCTATCAATGAAAGAAGTGAAGCAATTTGTAATGTAAAGAATTAAGCTCTAAGAACTAAAAGCTAGTCCTCCTATATAACAAGAATGAATTGCTTGAGAAAGAGAAGAAAAGAATGAGATGAGAACTTGAGCTTAAGCAAACTTGCATAGCATGATCACATGTGCATGTGCAAATGATGACTAGACTGAGTCAGCCAGCCAGAGTGAATCTAGAAGTTTAACCTCTTATAATTTTATTTTGTTTTATTTTATTATTTATTTTATTTAAGTTAAAAAAATAATAGATTAAAATTAAAACTATAAATATATTTTTTATTAAAAAATTATTAATTACTATATTATTTGAAGGTAAAACTCTGTAAGTACTTAGATTAATTACTATTTATTAATTATACTAATAAAACAATTAAATTCTAGTTTTAATTAGATAGATATTATAGCTACTGACTGAATATACTTTAAATAAATAATAATAATAATAATAATAATAATAATAATAATAATAATAATAATAAATTTATAAATTATTTTATAATATAAAAAGTATACTTTAAGTTAAAAGAAGAACTTTTTATATTATTTTTTTATAATAAAATATAAATATTATTCAGTATATAAAAAAGAAGTTATAGATATTATTTCAACAAAGTTTTATATTTATTAAATTATTTAGAAATGATTTTGAAAAAAGTTATTAGTTCTAGACTTTCTTTTCTAGTCATTGCTATTTATTTACTGTATAATGATCAAATAAATAGTAAAAAATAAAATTCAGCAATAAATACAGTTTTATCAGCTATTTATGATATTTAAATAATTAATAATGATGGTCTAGCCTCAACTACTATCTTTATTAATATAAAAAATGCTTTTAATAATGTTTCAAGAAATAAAATATTTTTAATTATTCAAGAGCTAAAGTTATCAAAGTCTCTTGTAAATAAGTTATCTGTTTTATAAAAAAAGCATTTAACTTCTCTTTGATATAATGAAATAGAAAGAAATCTTTATTGAAACAAAAATTTCTTAAGAATTTTTAATTTTATCTATTTTTTTACTATATATATAGCTAATTTATTCAAGAATAAAAATATTTATATGGTAAGAACTTTTAGCTATATTGATAATATTAATTTTATTACTAGTTCTAAATCTATATAAAAAAATTATAATAATATAAAAAAAGCTATAAAGAAAATATTTGAAAAAAAGTAAAAATTTTATTTAATTTAATATAAATAAAACTGAATTATTTTATTTTTATTCTAAAAAAATTAAATAAAAGAAAACTATTACTTTTCAAGATAAAGTTATAAAATTAAAAACTTTTGTAAGATGACTGAGAGTATGATTAAACTTAAAGCTCAACTTTAAAGTTTATATTTAAAAAAGAATTACTTAAGCTGAGAAAATTTTAAATAATAATATTAATAAGTTTTCTAATATAGTAAGAGGTTTATCTTTTCAAATTATGAGAAAATTATATATAACTTATACAGTTTTTATATCAAATTACACATTATAGATTTAATGAAAAGAGTAAAAGCACTTTATAAATCAACTTTAACTATTACAGAATAAAACTTTAAAAAGAATTTTAGAAGCTTTAAAAAACATCTTCAGTTAGAGCTATGAAAATAAAAATATCAATTTCATCATTAGCTATTAGATTTGATAAAAGTTATATAAATTATACTCTAAGAATTATGAAAATAAATACAAATTATTCAATTTAAATAAGAGTATCTACTTTTTATCTTATAGATATATCTGAAAAAATTTAAATAAAGAAAGATTTCTATATTAAAATAAATACTATAGACTATCGTAGATGATAGTAGCTTCTCTCTTCTCTGGTGTATATACTATATTTTATGATCAATGATCAAGCTTAAAGCTTGAAAGTGGAAAGCGTAATACACTTTATTTTTGATTTTTGAATCTAAGAACATTGATTATTATTACTATTAGCGATCTATTAACTATTGAGAAAAGAGCTATATACATTTAGAATCTTCTATCGTCTATTGAGAAATACTTATTATTTATAATTTCTATTTGCTCATAGAGCAAATAGTAATAGATGAGAGCTGAGAGCGGAGATAGATATTTTATATTTTATTTTAAACATAAGACGTATGTAGTTTATCTAGAATCTAGATATAAAGTCTTTAATTTAAAAAACTTCTATAATAGCTTATAAAATAATTTCTTAAAAAATAAATATTAATAATATTTAAATATTTTCATAGAGTTAAATAGTTTTAAAAAGATTATAAAAATATAAAATTTAAAGTAATTAAATAAATTTTAAATTATTTTAAGAAATGGTAAAATGAATTAAAATTAAAAATAAAAATAATTAGATTTATTTATTTTAAATATCTACTTATATAAAAATTTTAGAAAATAAAAAAGTAGATTTAGTAATAAAAATTAAAACTAAAACTTAAAAAGTAAATAAAAGAATTATATTCTAATTATATATTAAAAAAAGTTTAAAAAATTATATCTTAATAAATAAATAAACATTTGAGAAAAAAGGAAAAAAGTACTTAGTATATAAAATATAACATAAAATATAAATCAAAATCTACATCAATAAAATATTGAAAGAAAATATTTTTCTTTATAATATAATTAAAACTTGAACATAATTACTTTAAATTATATATAAAAAGATTTATATATTCTTTAAACTCTGATAGATATGATTTCTATAATATAATTAAAAATTTAAACTATATACTTATAAATTACTCATTAAATAATAAAATATAAAAGAAATTAATAGTAAAATACTTATTAAATTAAATATAATATTTTTATTCAATTATAAATTAAAAAGAAAGTTTTTAATTAAGTTTATAAAGAAAATAAAAATTGTCTCTAAAGAATGAACTTCAATATTAATGAATTTAATATTTGATTTATAAAAGTTAAAAGTATATTTTTAATAGAACTTTTATTAAGATATTTTTTATATTAATTTATTTTATTTTTTTTGAATTATATTAATTTATTTTATTTTATACTATATTAAATTATTTATTTCATTATATAAGAAGATATTTATTTTATTTAAGTTAAAAAAAATGAATTGAAATTGAAATTATAAATATATCTTTTGCTAAAAGATTATCAAATACTATAATATTTTGATATAAAACTTCATAAGTGCATAAATTGATTACTATTTATTATTTATATTAGTAAAATAATTAAAGTCTAGTTTTAACTAGATAGATATCATAGTTTCTGACTGAATACATCTTAAATGAACAATAATAATAATGAATAGACACTGAATTGTCAAAAACAGTCATAGATAGATGCAGATAAAAGACATTCTCTCAATGATAGAAATAGAGTTCTATAGTCAGTTGAAATCAAGATTCTCAAATCTAATACCACTTTATCAGAATGTAATGTTATTAATGAATCTCAATCTACTGAAGATTCTACAACTACATGCTTTAATAAGTATATAGATAATCTTTATATTATAGATAGACATGGTGTTGATCATTAATTAATTTTTGAAGATTGGTGATTCTAGAATATTTCCATTACAGTGATGTTTTCTTTACAATGGGGTGCACTAATGAGAGGTAGTGAGTGCACGTGGCACAGTTAGTACACTAGTTGTGCCTTCTATGGGAGCTGAGGAGACTCTCTGATACGCGTATATCACGTGCAGTGGGTCGACTATGCCCAACACGATATTGTTGGTGTGTATAACCCTAACCCTAACCAAACGAATGTAAAATTCCATTGATACCTTGTACCTTGCTTGACAAAGGCGCTGTTATCTTGCGAGTACATGACCTCTCTCCCAAACAACTCCAGATAAATTGGCTTAAATTATAATTTGTACTCCCTCTCTCCAATCACTTCAGTCAATAGGCCCTTGATATCTATCCCTGCCACAAGGAAGGCGGGTGTTATTCTCATCTCCCGTGTTGATTAGCTAAACTAGTTATCGGATTCACCAACCAACAAAGCTTTATCTGTTACCCACTACGTGCGTAAATCGAGCAGCACCACCTCTGGGACAGAACCCCTCTCTTCATTCGAATCTTCGCTCAAAAATCTCTATTTGTGTCATTGTAGCAACGAATGACTGTTCTCTTTCGCAACTATGCCGGACGACAGCTCTGACGCGCCCCTCAAAATTGACCGCCAAACAACAACTCCCTTTCACTTGAAGCTCTTCTACAGGGAGCATTCCTTCCACCACCTTTCAGATTTCCCGATTCCTTCTCCCCCATCGGGCGGAAACGTGTCTCTCGCACCTGCCCCTCTCCCTCTCCCTCACCTCCAAATATACACCTGGCCTTCCTGCTCCCTGCGAGAACTCGCGCAGCTCTTGACGTCATGTCTCCCTTCAATACTTCCAGACCCAGCTGTGGGGACGCGCATCAGCTTTCGCCTCATATATCCCGATACCAGAACCCAGACTGCTGCCGGAGACGGTCGAGGGAGGTTCTTGAGCAGGGATATGGGTAGTGTAATTGTCGGGCCAAGTGATGATGCGGAGAACCAGGAAACTGATCGTCGAGCAAATGGGCCTCTGAAGCTCCAGGGCGACGAAGCCGACAAATGTTTACAAGATTTTCGCTTCGTGATTGGTGACTACGTGGATTGTGCCATTCTCCCACCCCTGTCTGATGGCTCAATTGCCCCCGCCATTGTAAACAGGGGAGTGGTAGGAATCTCAGCAATAGGAGGCGGCATGAGAGCTTTTGGCAATGGACCGTCTACATCAAGAGAAAATGGGTTTAGCAGATCAAGAACAGGTGGAAGTATGGGTAGGGGAGGTGGTTTCCCTCACATGGGCCCAGCAGGTGTACCTGCTGGTGAGTGGAGGAGGGGTGAAAGGGTTCCTGATGGAGGGGGCCGTGGTTTCAGTCGGGGTCACCCAAGAAGGGCAAGGCCCTATTGAAATGGCTTTTGAGATTAGAGCTTCTCCAAGCCAAAATAACCATCTCTATTCTGCGGAAAAGGCAACATGTCCCTCTCGTTTTCCATGGTGAGCAATTCTTAAAGTTTTCTTTTAACTACCTCTGGCTATCTCATGTTTTGGTAAGGAGTATTCAGCCAAGTTTTCTTTTTCTAGCTTTCTTTATGTATCTACAGAGGTGGGGTCAATGAATACCAATGTATTAAACATTTGGAATTGCACCGTCTCACGATTTACCTTGTGGGGAATTTTGTAGATTAAAAGGAGGACACAAATACAAATTAGTCAACCATTAAGCTCGATATAGCCGCAATTAACAAAACGGGAGATCAAGTAGGAACCCTATATCGATCGGTAGTCTTTGATTTCCATCAGAAAATTTTGGATTTTTGCTTTGAAACCTTCTATTCAACGTTCCATGCTATCAGGGCAAGCCAAGGCAAACTCTACCATTCCACGATTGTGTCCCCTCGCCTCTTCCCTCTAAATTCAAACATGCCCTACATGTTCATCAGCATATAACCCTCATCTTTATTTATTCAATCCACTCGCAGGGGGGAATCGCCTGCAGGGAGAAACCAGGCCGGAACACAACTTATATTGCCAATTGAGGAAAGAGTCCCAACTCACATCAGTTTTGCACCCGATGTAAGCCAAAATACCAGGCACGAGAGCCATATAGCAGAAAGAGATCGACGCTGTTCGTGGAGTCCATCGAAAGTATTTGTATCGGTTGACGTTCAGTTCTAGATAAAAGTTAGGAATAAGAAGTCAAGACGGCAGTATTCGGGAACAGAACAGAGTGAAGGATTATTTCCCAGGATAAGAAACAGGACAGCTATCAGGGGGAAGGAGGCGAACCGTAATATTTCTGGAAACCCGGATCAAGGAGCAAATCTACGGAAAAGTGGTGTCAGTAATTTGCTTGGAAAGAGTCACAAAGGTAGGAAGGAGATGACCCATTGTGAGAGGGGGGGGGGGGGGGGGGGCTATAGCAGACTCGGATTAGGGCCAGCCATTGCGGCAAGCTTCCGCGAAGGACTTTATATCTGGATGATAGCTATACAACAATGCTTGGAGGAACTCGTTGTATGTACGCTTGTATGTACGTACAAATACGTGGATAGATAGATTTCTGACAGGACTTGCATCCCACAGGTTGATCCGTAGTTGAGGTCCAATGGATTAGTCAGCAATGCCAAGTCGAAACAAGATTCCAACTACCACAAACCTCCATGAAGGTTCCATCGTACAGAGAGAAGTGGGGACATATCCATCGAATGCATCACTCTGCCAATTCTCATTTGTTGTACCCTAGTTTCTGTATCATAATTCTTCAGTAACTGCATGCGTCCTTCTTTACCAAAGGCGCTGGAGAAGTATGAACACGACTGTCTCTGTGCCTCCTCCATATTTGCGTCCAGTTATATAACGGACCTCTCTGCTCGTCATATAATGCTATATAGAGATGCATGTGATTCAAGCACAAATCTCTACGAATAGTAAAAAATCATTATCAATTTTTCCATCAAGTACAAGGCACGTGGTTTTCTAGGCTAGAGCAAAGAAATGGACAGAACTCCAGACTGGAAATTTCATTGATGTCCGTATCTGAGGAGGATACTGTTCCAAATTCTCGTCAGCAATCTTGCCTGTCCCCGAGAACTAAACAAAAAGTCTTCTCCACCGAACTCACCATTTCTAAATGTTCCACACCATCCCGTATTGTCAGCAATTTCTTCATATCCAATGATTAACTCCTGCGACTCTTTCCCCGAAGCGGGCGAGGCGACCTTCCGATCTCCATCCGCAGGCCCTTCGAATCCCCGAATCCACGCGTTGGCAGACAAATTATTGCTGAGGGTGAATTAGGATTGAGAGGACAGGAAGATCTTATCCAAAGCACTCTTGTCGCCTGCTGGACTACTTGAACTTCTCATATTTTGGGAACGCGATGGCCTAAACTGTGACCCATTGTATAGTTCGTTTCTCGACTGAGTTCACATTTACGAACCCCAGGAGCAATTAATAAACAAACAAAAGAAGGTAGTCCCCGATTTTGCCGGTGCATCACCAGACGCAGGGGCAATTGCAGAAAACGTTTCCCCCCACTTGCACCTCCAACAACGGGCGTTATATCTTCATTTTCCACACTGGAACAACCTGGGGGCATCTCAGGCATCCTCTGTTATAAGCGTAGGTACGAAATCATTCAATCCCCGACTCAAGCGAGTAAACGAAAATCGGAATCAGAGCCACTGTTGACAAGAAGGAAATCAGCTTATACCGCTTCTACACACATTCATTAGGATTCATACCTCATAAGCTTGCATTCACTTTCTCATCGCGCGAAGCTCAGGACCCAAAAGCTGATCATATGTCCTCGTCAACAAATTCATAACCTCACGGTGCCAGTGGCAATGATGGAGGAAGGAATCACAGCGAGAATAGTCCAAAGAATGAAAAGCATAGTCTGAACATCGACCCGGGATACTCCACACACATTCCAGGAATTTTGAAGCAACCAAATATATCAACAAAGAGCAAAACCTGTATTCTCCCCCCTGAGAAAGTGTTTCCTATTCAGATAGGTTCAGAGCTGTTCAAACTGTCAGGTGCATCTATATCCTCTGATGGTTAGTTCAGGATTTCTAAGCATCCACTCATAACTAACTAACTAACTAACTAACTAGTTATATATGCTAAAATCCTAGAGCTCCTTCATACTTTTCGCATTTTTTTGACGGGCAATTACGTCACCATGAAACCGGCGCGGCGGTACGAACATTGTATATTGACCGTGACCCTGCCAATTTCCGAAATATTTTAAAGCATCTTCAAGGTATAAGGGTTTAGTTGTCTAGGAGCCATCTAGTAAGGCGCAGCTAACAATCATGTTTCCGATCCAAGGTTACCATGTGCGACCACGAGATGGATTACATTTTGTTAGGTTGTTTGCGGACGCCCAATTTTATAGTTGTACGTGACCGCAATGATATCTATTCATATCTCCACGAGTGATGCCAATCTGTTGATATCCTGCATACAGTACCGTGCTTGATCTCCCAATTGTTCGAGTCCGAGATATTCATCCAAATTGGAGACTGGAATTTTCAAATTCCGCGGGACGTCTTTTCTAGCCCTGGTGATTCGCCCAATTTCTTCTCTCTCACATTTGAGGCTTTCTTTGCCACCCCGGGAGAGGTTTTCCCCGGCTTGGATCGGCAGGGGCTTCTACGTCCACCAGCTATCATGCCTCCCATGGTGCTCAACCGGTCCGCTGAAGTGTTTGCTGAACTCCTGCATTTTCTTAAGGGTATCCCATTCATATACGGAACGAGGAACATCGTGCAGAACTGCTACGTGATTGCCAATATTTCCACCTCCAAGGGCTTGAGCAGAAGCTCACACCTCATTCCATCAGCTACAACCTGCGCCAGCAGAGCACAGAAATCGTGATTCAACTGCAAGATATCCAGAAGATGGGGGTCCAACTCGTCAGCGATGGCTGCTCTCCATCAAGAACTGCCTCCCTGGTGGGGCCTCCGTTCGTTATTCGCGCCCGCTTGTCGACGATAAATCCCATGAATTAATAGTAGAGATCGGTGATGAAAATACACGTATTGACCTGAATACCATGCGGGCTGATTTCTACGGCTCAACGAAAACGAGGATATGAAACCTGTTTCAAGTTGTAGCCAATAAAATGAATCAGCCGACCAATTCACCCTCAGGGCTACAGGTGAAGTCCGGCATGGTTGCCAGCAATCAGCCATTCGGCCCCAACCATGTGCCATTAGGCAAAATTCAGGTCAAAATCTGGATAGACTCTTGTGCGGCTGTTATACCCGATGGAGAGCCGTGCATTATTGATTGGAGTTGGGTCCGAATCTCCCCTCCCACAATCCCAGGGAGCAGGAGAACTTTGGTCTCTAAGCCCCTTGGTTCCGAAGTTGGCAATAAACCCTGCCCAACCAATCTTGGAGAGTTTTCGGATAGAAGTAACGGGGAATTCTCCGAGGTGGACAGTAAACCAAGCAGCGATGTAGCACAATCGCGGACAGCTACCGGGTTGGTGTTTAAGTCTGGCCCTTCTCCGCCCTTGTTCCCGTTCAGCAACTCAGACCCATTGCGGTCGCATGATGGCCAAGCAGCATTAAAACGTAAGAGAGATGGTAGCATGGACAATCGTGGAGAGTGGCTGGTTCAAAAGGGTCAGTGGAAATTGCGGCTTGAGCCTAGTGACGGGGAGAGTGGCACTGGGAGAATGGAGATTGTACTCGTTGCCGTCAAACTACAAGTTGGTAGTGGGCAACGGGCGCGGAATTTGAGCCGGAGATTCTTGGGCTAAAACTATGGTTGGTAACGCCGGAGAAGATGTCTGTCTTGCGTCATTGTGTGCATGTTTGTACATATTCATGTATCGTATCTATAGAGGTGTGGATATATGCTGTAGTGGGGGTACTATCTATTTTAATGTAATGAATGTAATATATGTACATGCCCGACTACAGCGGGCATCCAGCATCCATCGAAAGAGGAACTACCATTACCTTTGGTATACAAAGGCAATACTCAGAACAATAATGCAGTTATCGGAAGTTACTGAAAATTACAGTAAAGTAAACTAACTATTTAGTAGATATTAGCTACCCTGTAAGAGTAACTACGTAGAGAACCTAGGTTTGGAGTCCGTTGCCAACAACCTACTCCATGCGTTATTACTAGCCTTCCCTTCCGCCTGCCGCCTATTACCGCCCTTTTTGCCTGCCGCCTTTCATCGTTCATCCTTCGCCCTCCACCTACCATCCTTCAACAACCCTATATTCAACACCCTTCATCTATATATATGCCTAATTGGTGCCTATAGGTATGTATGTATAAGTAACCACCCTTCTACAACTTGCCTTAGACTCATTCACCTCATCCCTTCCGTTCAACACTCTCCACTCTTTTTCACTCTGGAATTTAACTACACAACAGATCAAAGCTACCAACTGCAATTAATTGGCTCTACACATTTCCATCTGCACAGCCCATTACCTCTTGTTATTAGTCATTGTCATCATCCACCTGCGGTCCTCACCCTTTGTTTTTTGGCCCCATTGAATTAATCTATATACCGCTTTGGTACTCCTAGCCATGTCAAATACTCTACCCTCTCAAATCCAAGCGAACACCAATCCAACCTCATCATCCGCTCAAGTGCCGTCGCCAGTCCATTCAACCTCCGTCACCCCGGCAAACAATTCCCCCGCCTCTCCACGCTTGCACAACCCCCATGTACATCAACTCCACCTCCAATCGCGTCAGCTTCGGGCCCCCAAGTCCCCATTATATGTCCCCGCCGTCCTCCGCCCCACAGAGCGTACATCCAAGCCATCTCCCCTTACCCCCCCACGCAGCGTCCATGGGTCCTTAGGTAGCCTGGACGGTCATTCGGAGACCACGAGTGCTGGCACCGCCACCCGGGGATCAACCCACGAAAGCGAAAGCCTCAAAACTTCTGTAAGCAAACGTGCTGAGGATGAGTGGTTGAGGGATGAGAATCTCGGAGAGGTTACCGGAACTCCCACGAGAGACCATTGGAAGGTATGCACAGCAGCAGGACATATTACATTAATTTTATCGTTATAGCATCATCCATCATGTCGATGTTTGGTATCTGTCGTCGCCTGCACCTCTCGCAGATTTTTAATACCACAATTAAAAAATCTAACCAAGAATCCCCCCTTCTGGCTGTGTCCTTATCTAGGCCGATTCAGCATCCCCTACATGCGACTCACCCACATGCAGATCTTTCTTTGGCCTCTTTCTGCGTCGCCACCATTGCCGGCATTGTGGCCATGTCTTTTGTTCCTCGCATACTCCCCACACCGTCCTCCTTGACCAAAATGCTCGTTTCCATCCCGATGGCATTCCCTCACGTGCCTGCGACCTCTGCTGGAACGCCTTTCGCCGCTGGGATAAAGATCGCACCGCACGACTTAATGAAATACAACAAATTCTTACCTCTCATATAGAAGATGACACACAAGACGGCAATGCCACATCCGCAAGGTCTATGAGAGCCAGTGGCTCTGAATTTGCTTCAGCTAACAGCTCCGGCACTCTGTCTCCAGGAGCGAACCAAGACGGCGGTCTCGTTGCGAGCAGTGTTCCCAGAGACTGGAGCTGGAGCACATTCTGACTTCAGTCCCGTCCTCATGGTTATTTTTTTTGTTTTATTTTTTTTTATTTTTTGGTTTTACCTCTCTTGCTTCTTATATTCAGAGTACCATTTCTCCCTCACTTATTTTACTTTAGTTCTCGTTTTTATTTTATTTTATTTTCTGCCTTAATCGCCATTATTCCCCCGCTGCAAATTTTGTTTAATTTTCCTCTTGATGTCGTTTTATCCCACTCTTTCGGACTATCGTTTCTTTTCATCTACGACAATGCTCGGGACTGCTGAAGAGTACCACTTCTTTGCTATTGATATGTCAGAGTTATTTTCTATTTATATACCAGTGTTATATGCTCCGATATATGGGTGTGGCGTACATCGTTGTTATCAGCTGTTATCCGCGTCTTTCATGTATCTTATTCTTCAACCTTTCACCTGGCCTTTTCTTGTTTATTTTTCGATTTCTGTTCTATATTTTCTGTTTATTAAGCGCAATCATCTCCGACATGACTTATTTTGAAGAATATATCGTGCTATCCATCAGTGTTATGTGATATATCAGACATGGCCGAATGCTTTTTACCATCAGGATGGCAATACCTAATTCCCCTCGACCACATTGTATTTTGAGTTATCTTTCTAATCAACCCACTTGTCCGTAAGAAAGCTAGCAAGGTTTGTATGCGCTTATGAATATACCAATTGCAAATATTCTAGCCGAGATATCATATCATATCATATTCATTGATCTATTGTCTACATTATTCTGATTATTCTGATGGCACCTTTATTTTCCTCCACATACCAACGTGGTCCATTCCTTCCTCCACCCAGGTTCCCATGCTCGCGTCTGTCACAAATCCCAAATGTGCATATATCTTTTCAACGGCTACCTGTGCATGGACCAACACGTCTCCAGCCCACGGTTTCCCTTGGCAATCCCGCAATTCACTGTGGTGTTGCGCTGCCCAGCCCAAAGCAGTATTTACAAGGACACGCGCTAGTCCCGCCCCGCGAAACTCCGCAAGCAGTGCGACTCTTGATAATTTAATATATGGATTTTCCAGCTTATTGTTATGATTATGGTCATTGCCATGAAGGGGTTTCTTCGAACAATCGCGGTTGAGAACCCCTTCGTGTCTGAGTTCATGCGGAGCATGGGGAGGAGGGATCAAGCGAATGACGCCAACAGGAATACGCCGGTCAGATTCCGCAGAATAAAGAACCCAATGCCAACTTCTCGCGTCATCATCATCTATTTCGTTCTCTGGTGAGCAGCGCTGCTCATCTATAAACACTGCTGTGCGCACGCTCATGGCATCGTTAAATATGGGGGGATTGTTGGCAGGGGCGGGATCGGCGGGGTTAGGTCGGGTAAGGATTGGGCCCGGGGGTGGGAGGAGTGATGTGGTGAATTGCGAACTTGAAAGGATGGTTGAAGTTAAACTTGAAGTTGAGCCCATTGTGAGGGAGGTGTGTCTTTGTTTTTAAATTGAGAAATTGAGATAAGAGTATGACGCATAGGAAAGGATATGACTATACACTTTGCCTCATATGGCAGCGACAGGAAAGTCGAAGGTGAATAAATACGGATGTGAGAGCCGACACGCCTGCTGAGCGAAGGTATAGTTGTGTTATCAATAAAATACACATCAAATACATTCAATAGAGGTCGATAATTATATTCATGGTTACTGACATATCCTATCCTCTCTGTTTATTCTCATTCATGAATGTGAAATATATAAAATGTTGAAGATCAGATAAAGATAAAAAGATAAGAAAGATCTGATAGTTTAGTTAACTAACTAGTTAGTTAAACTAACTAGTGTTAGTCAGCGGACTCCCGTTTCTTTAACCGCTAAACCTAATCGAGAAGTTGCCACGTGCTGCAGGCGGCGAACAGATCTCATTTTAAGGCTTTTCACATCGGGAATAAGCATGTCACACTACTTCAACCACAACTCTGGACAGAGCAAACAACAAGGATCTTTTAGCGACATCTCTCTATATCTGTATCCTCGATCATACCTTGGTACATATATGATGCAATGTCATTGTACGTAGCTGCGGCATCCATCCTCGATGGCACATCGGGCGAGGGTGGCTCCTTTAAATCTCGTGTCTACAATTCCAAACTGAAACCCCCACCTGCTCAGGTGTACGCTTTGATAACTGAGGCATCGAAGTGGGATATTCTATTGAAAGAAGTCGTTGAGAATGCCGGTTTCTTGCCTCTCGAACCAAAGGTCGGTCAGCCTGTCACCCCGCTCATCTGCTTTACTCAAGATGGCCACCTAAACAAATATCTAGCTCACACCCATTGTTTCTATCCTCCTTGTCCATGATTTGCTTCTAGCGAGGAGGGGCATTGTTGCACCCTCGAACCATCACTTACGCCTAGCAATTGAGAGACACAAATCCCGGATAAAAGCCGAATTTGTCAAGTCCCGCGTTCGCCGACGATGTGGCTCAGTCGAGGAACTCAAGGCTCTGATTGCAAAAGAAAAACGACAGTACGGGGCGGAAAAGGAGCCACTCGTATCTCCCAGATGGGTTAGGATAAATAAAGTTCTTACCACCCTAGATAAGGAATTGAATACCACTTTTGCTTCCTATAAGTCTGCTGCTTCGCTTCTGGAGCTGTCGCCATCAGCGCCTCAAACATACTATCGAGACTCCAATGTTCCCGACCTTTTAGCTGTTCCACAGGGGGTAGAACTGACATCGTCAACGGCATATAAAAGAGGTAGGATTATTCTACAAGATAAAGCGTCATGCTTTCCAGCATATTTGCTCCTTGGGGATAATCCAGAGCAATGGAAAGGAGATTTAATAGATAGTTGCGCAGCACCTGGCAACAAGACAACTCACTTGGCTTCATTAATGTGTTCGGATACGGAATTCCGTGGTGGCGGTTTAGTTCAGAAGAAGCCAATTATATTCTCATGCGACGCCTCACAAAGCCGGTCAAATATCCTGCAACGGATGGTAAGTGTTGCCGGTGTTGATAAGCTAGTGTCTGTCTTGCCTGGTCAAGATTTCCTAGCTCTGAACCCTTGTGATAAGCGTTTCCAAAACGTCACGGGCCTGTTACTTGATCCCAGTTGTTCGGGAAGCGGGATAGTTGGAAGGGTTGATGTTCCGCGACTAGCTTTACCAACAATGTCAGGCCCCAGATACTGGAGCAAAAAAAGAAAGCGTACCGTCCGCGCACAGACGGATGGAGACTGTTTTGCGCCTGGAGATTCCGAAGATCAAAGTCCAACTAATGTCGATTACGACCGACTCTTCAAACTGTCTAACCTCCAAAAGCGGATCATTGAGCACGCCTTCAACTTCCCAGCAGCTACCCGAGTTACGTACAGTACCTGCTCAATACATGCGCAGGAAAACGAAGTGGTTGTTTCTCGCGTGCTGAAGTCACCAGTAGCAAGGCGACGAGGATGGAGGATACTTTCAAGAAGTGAGCAAGTTCAAGGACTTCGAAATTGGAAACATCGGGGTATACATCCTGACGGATCGGGCGATGGAGAACAGGGAAGCTGGCACTTGACTGAGGCGGAAAGGGATGCATGCTTGCGGTGTTGGCCAAATGACGAGCAGGGTACTGGCGGATTCTTTGTTGCTGGCTTCATTCGGGATAATAGCTCTGAAGGGAATGATGGTTCCGCTGTTAATATCCCAGTACCCGTAAACTCCAGAGGAAGTATTGGGGAACATAGTGATGATGCTTCTGGGTCGAATTCGGAGTCCGAATGGGAGGGATTTAGCTCGGATTAACCATTGTCGACTATATCTCAGAACTTCTCTGTACTCTCTTGTGAGCGTCAAACTATTCCTGGCTGCAAGGGGTTCTGAGGACACGCTACTAAACACCCATTTTATTGGGAACCCGTTGGAGCTGGAAATTCGATATCTATACATCCTTAATCTTGTCTGTTTAAAGATAGGGGTATTTCGTGAATATATCGAAGTGTGTGTGTGTGTGTGTTTTTATTTAACGCCCGGTTAGTGCCTAAAGGGCACATGATCTAGTAGTCCGCGTTGAACTATAGGGCAGGTAGAGCTACACCCATAGGTGACTACCTATCTAGTAGCTATCTTACAAATGAGACAAAATGAGTTGTGTATTGCTACACCAGCAGAGCCTGTGAGTCAGTTGCCATAGAGCAGAGGTTTTAAGAGATTTTAAGTTTGTGAGGGGGAGGTAGAGAAGACAGATAGAAAGAAAGACAAGAAAAAAAAGAAAGAAAAGAAAGAGAAGAAAACAAAGAAAGAAGAGAAAAATAATGAAGAAGACAGAAGTGAGACAGAAGAGAAAATGATCTATGAGATCTAATTTGAAGATGCATGTCAGTGCATTGAACAGATATTCTGATAGAAGACTGTTTCTTTTAGTCAGCTATCAAATTCTAAAGTCTCATATAAGATTATTAGTGTTTTATAAAGATTGTAGATAAACTGATGTTATTTTATTACTTTACATGCAAGAGTGCAATAGTAGAAATGTTCTGAGATTTTACTGTATCTGCACTAATAGTAGCACTCTGCATTTTCATGTTTAAGATAACTATGATAAGCTGCAAAATCTTCATGATTTAATCAAACAGTATAAAGTTTTTCTAAAGAGAAGTGTGAAAGTTTTATTTTCATTGAGACTCTCTTCAGTGAAATATTCAGCTTCATATAGCATTTGAACAGATTTTTAACTCAGTAGTTCTTGAAGACCTGTGTGATTTATTTCATATTGTGTTATTTTATATAAGCTAGCATGTCTATACTGTCAAATCTATCTTCAACTTCATATAGCATTTGAACAGGTTTTTGACTCAGTAGTTCTTGAAGATCTGTGTGATTTATTTCATATTGTGCTATTTTATATAAGCTAGCATGTCTATACTGTTAAATCTAGATACTGTGTTTGTATTTGCTGTCTATATTGCAGCTGCTTTAACTTCAAAATCTATCTTTCATTATCAGTCATGTCTATGTGATTTAAGACTTATTTAATCATCACTCTGCTTTGAATGATTAACAAAAGTCTCTTTCTGCTCTGTCAGATCTTTATAACTTTCAAAAACTGCACAAAGATCAGCTAATTAGAGATGTTTGATAAAGATTTAAAAGCTCATACTATCTTCAAATTTACTAGACAAATGTAGATATTATTGATATATATTGTCTGAAAAAAATACTAATTTTTTTTAAACTCTGCAGAGTTGTTATTTTCTTTATATCAAAAATCTCTGCTTTATTCATTGACAGATTTTCTGTGAAGATTAGATGATGTTCATTATCTTAGTATATAGTTCATTCTGCATTAGTCACATATTGCAAACACATTATCTATAAATCATCAATAAAGATCATCAGATTCAGAGAATTATATTATTGCAGTTAATTTTTAAAATCTTGTACTGTTTGTTTTTTTATATAATTTATCTTATACTTAATCTGCAAATTTTTTTTTCGGAGAATTCTCATTCAAAAAAATATGATTAGAGAGTTATGTGCTTCTATCTTATTAGTATAACTGAACACTTTAGAAAGATATATGATATAAAGTTAGATAATAGCTACTTTATTGAAGTATCTCACTAGTAGATATCTCTTATTTAGTTTTTTGATTTTTACTGCAAAGATGACATACTGATTGTCTAATGTCTCTTTCATTAACATAATTTTTAGCTCACAATGTAGAGCTGAAATGAATGTGATTTTGTAGACTGACAGTGCTTCTTGCAAGACATCTCTAAGAATTAAATCTAGCTTTTTGACTAGATAATTCATTTAATTAAAGATTTTTTTTTTTTATTTATTTATGTGACTTTTGATCATCAGGCCTCTGCTTCATAGCAAAGTACAAAAAACACACAGATCTAAATAAATTGTTTAAGTAGTTGTACTGAAATATCTTTTACTATGTTGCTTAGCATTTATATATTATTAAACATCTGTTATGTTTTAGCTGCTATGATCTTCACATGCTTTTTGAAGCTCAGTTTTCTATTTAGTCAGATTTCTAGATATTTTATGAAGTTTTCATGTATTTACTATAATGAAGTGAATGCTAAATGTTGTTTCAAAATTAATTAAAAAATTTGAAAAAATTCTGTATCATATAAAATATGCTATCTCAATTTTGATAAAGTTAAATATTAATTCTTCATTACTGACTTAATCATTTAGTAGTTCAAAATTCTTCTGAAGAGTAACAATATTCTCTTCAAAAACAATTTTAATACTAAGCAGTTTTAAATCATCTGCATAGTCTGAGTATGTATATCTTTTTTATATAGTTTTTAAAAAGAACAGAGACTGAATAAATAGTATAAATAAAATAAATGAGACTGATAAGCCTTGTGAAAGCTCTGCTAAAATATCAAATAGCTCTTTCAAAAGTTCATTTATTCTAATGTTTTCTGTGTATTCTGTCATGAAGTTTTTCACTTATTTAATTAAATTTAATGATTAATCTTATTCTTTCACTTTCTGCAGTGTTCTTTCTCTGAGTACAGCATCAAATACATTTATGATATTCAGAGTAAGAAGAGAAACTACTTTTTCATAAGCTAAGACTTTCTTTATATTATGAATTATTACTATCAGTAGATCTAAGGCAGTTTGCTTAGAGAGAGCTTTAACATACTAAAAGTGAACAATCTTCTCTTGTATAGCTGTTCAAATCAGTTTACAGACTATTAGACATTTCAGTCTCTTTTCCAACATTGAGAGAAGAACTATGAGTCTGTAGAATTGCAGAAGTGTTAAATCTTTATTAATTTTAAACAGTATAATCAGCATGACTTTTCAAAAAGAGATTAAGTATTAGTCAACTTTAAGACAGACCCTGAATAGTCTTTTCACTGATATCTTAATATGTGATCGTGTCTTTCATAGCATCTCTGTTAATACTTCATCAGTTTCTGAAATAATATTACTTATATTCAGCAGAGAATTTTATATCTCATATGCTGAGACAATAGAAAATAATAATTTGACAAATGATACATCAGATCAGCTAACTAAGATATTCTCTCTGCTTGCAGTCTTTTGTAAGAGCATCTGTTGCAAAAAATCTTTTTTCTCTCTAGAGCTTGTTTATACTAACTCAGTCTCTTCATCTATAAGAGAAGAAAAATAAAAAAAGTCAGTTGAATGAGTTTATTTAATTATTTTAAAGATATCTTTTTCTGCTGAAATCTCTGCTATCTTATTTCATCAGTATTTTTTCTTGACTTTTCTGATGATTCTGACTACATTGTCTTTTACTTTTTGTAAAAATCTAAGATGTAGATACTGTGCTTAATGTAGTATTATCATCATTTTTTGACAATTCTTATTTCATCATGACTGATCTATGTTTTATCTGATGCTCTTCTCGATGAAGCTTTTCAGAGAAGCTACAAGCATATCTATGATATCTTAAGTCAGAGCATCTAGCTAATCTATACTGAAGTACTCTGAAATATTTTATAATTTATTTAGTTTTGACTTACAGATCTTCAGTGTCTGATTAAAAACCTTCTCATTTATAATATCAAGATAGAAATGATGAGATGATCTGTCAGATCTTGCATCTCATAAAAGGCTGATTTTGATGAGAAGAGTCTGATGATTAGAGAAAGTATAAAAAAATCTATTTCTCTTCATTGCAGAAATGATTCTGCTTACATACTTGAAAATATTTCTGATTATCATATGAGATACTTGAAATTAAAATCATCACCAAGAAGTAAAGAAAGTGCTAAGACAAATCAAAAAAGAAGACAATTGACATCTTGTTCAGAATTCTTTATCTGAAAATGTATTATATATGTTGATTATTTGAAGCTGTAGATTTCAGATTTATATATACAGCATATAAATATCTCAGTTTTCTGCTCAGAGATCTGAAACTACATGAGTATGAATTTGTGAGTGCTTATACATATAGATGAAAATCTGTGACTTTCTTTCTCACTTTTCAATTAAGACAAAGTAGTTAAATGCTGAGTGCTTTTTAGAGATGCATCAGTTTAAGATTCTATAAATTCAGAGTTTCTGTATAAGAAAAATATCAATTTTTATTAAATAATAGATTGAGAGCTATTTTGTATACTGAATCTTTTTTTTATATTGATTTGCATAATCTGCAGAAATCATAAAGATTTAAAGTTCTTCTTCATTGAGTAGCTGAAAGAAGAATGTTGTTGCATGAGATGTCATATTGATTATTGTATTAGATGTTGAGTTAAGCATTATGTATAATGCTATATCTGATGCTGTGTTTAATACTATGCTTAATGCTATGTTTAATATCTATATGAGATTAGATCTACATTTGATAAACTCATTCAATCTCAGATCTGCTGATGAATCTCAATCACTGCATTTGCTATTATTTGCCTTGATCAAATATATTTTATTTTGTATATTGCAGATATCTCTCAGCTGATTTTTTGAATATTTTTGAATTATTTCATTCTTTATCTCTGATCTGATGAAGTAGAATGAATCATCTATAGCATGTGATTCAAAACAGTTAGTGTAGTAATTAAGATATCTGCATACTTTGTTTTTCTTATAACAAATCAAATTTTCTTTTATATAATTCTTAAAGCTGTATTTCTTGCAATGAAAAATGCAGAGATAGTATTTTTTTTGATAAAATTCTCAGCATCTACTGCATTGTTGTATTTTGATCTTAGATGTTTTTCTGATAACTAGTCTTTAATATTTATATAGTTTTACTTTTGATGACAGATTTGCTGCTGTCTCTTGTAAAAAATATAATATAAAAGTGATTATTAAGTTTTTAGAGTGTGTTTTTATTCAGCAACTTTGAACAGACTTAATTTTAATTTGAAGTATAAATTCTTCTGTTATGAATTCTACTGAGAAATGTAAAGTTTTATCATCATAATTATTAATCTTCATAAGCAGCTTAGAAATCAGATAAATAATTTAATGTTTTTTCTTTTTTATCTGAGTATTGATGAGAGCAGCTGCTATATCATTCTTTTTAACTAGTAGAGTCTTCATGTCTTGTAAGCTTTTAAAAATCATGGTAATGTCTGTGGGAATAGTTTGAAATGCTATGGTAACTACTATTAAAGACTTTAAAAATTTAATCTTCAGCTTTCTAAGAGTAGTGATTGAGCTTGCTTTGCAAGCTAAATAATCTGAAGATAAATATATTAAAATTTATAATTTTTTTTCTTTTTTAAAATTATTTCTAAGCAGAGATTTCTATAATATAATTGCTGATGTTATTGCAATATTAGTGCTGTCTGCAGCTGTCTTTACATAGATAGAAGCTCTTGTATCAGTTGCATTAGTGAAGTCAGTGAACTGAATTGTGATGAACTGCTTTGCTGTTTCTAGACTTTCAATATATCAGTTCTTGACTAATATCTTCATGACAACTTCAATAATCAGTGTTTTTGATAGATCTTTTGCCTTTATGTCATCTAAGTCTTTATCAATCTGATTAAGTATATTTGCAGCAGCTAGTGCTTCTGCATAAGATTTCTATGTCTCAGTCTCATAAGCAGCTAGAAACTTACTAATTATCAGATCATATAGATTGAAATGTATTGATGCAACACTTATGCTCTTTAAGCTATCTGCTGGTGTAGAGGAGCTTAAAGACTTCATGTCATTCAGTTCGTATGTATGGAAGATGATTGAGATAAAGAGATGAGATCTTTTGAGTAATTAGTATATAAAGAAGCAAATGTATATCAAGACTCAAAACATGTTTGATGTTGTAAAGAGGTCAGATGCACTGATAGTACTGTGTTAACACATCATCAAACTTGCTATCTGAGAGAACGAGAGAGAGTTTATAGAGATGTGATTAAAATCAATTAAGATATTTTTATATGAAATTGCAGACTTTTATTATGATATCATCTGTGATGATTGATTAATATATTAAAGTATGTGTATGTGTGTGTGTGTGTGTGTGTGTGTGTGTGTGTTTATTTAATATCTGATTAGTCAGTGTGTCTGAAGAGCACATGATTTAGTAAAGTCTGCATCAAACTATAGAGTGAGTAGAGCTACATTTATAGATGACTATCTATCTAGTAGCTATTTTATAAATGAGATAAAGTGAGTTATGTATTGCTACACCAGCAGAGTCTGTGAATTAATTATCATAAAGTAGAGATTTTGAAAGATTTTAAATTTGTAAGAAGAAGATAAAGAAGACAAATAGAAAGAAAAATAAGTAAGAAAAGAAAAAAAAAGAGAAAAATGATGAAGAAAACAGAAGTAAAGTAGAAAAAAAATAATCTATAAGATCTGATTTGAAGGTACATATCAGTATATTAAATAGATATTTTGATAGAAGACTGTTTCTCTTAGTCAGCTATTAAATTCTAAAGTTTTATGTGAGATTGTCAGTGTTTTATGAAAATTGTAGATAGATTAGTGCTATTTTGTCACTTTTCATGCAAGAGTGCAATAGTAGAAATGTTCTGAGATTTTACTATATTCACATCAGCAGTAGCACTCTGCATTTTCATGCTTAAAATGACTGTAATAGATTGTAAAGTCTTCATGATTTGATCAAACAGCAGAAAGCTTTTCTAATGTGAAGTGTGAAAGTTTTATCTCTGTTGAGACTCTCTTCAATGAGATTTTCAGCTTCATATAGTGTTTGAGCAGATTTTTGATTCAAAAGTTCTCAGAGACTCATGTAATTTGTTTCATAGTATGCTACTTTATATAAGCTAATGTGTCTATACTATTGGGTTGAGATACTGTTCTTGTACTTGCTGTCTATGCTGCAGCTGCTTTGACTTCAAGATCTGTCTTTTCATTACTGATTACACCTGTGTGGTCTAGGACTCATCTAATGATCATCCTATTCTGAGTGATCAATAAGAGCTTATCCCTGCTCTGCCAGGCCTTTATGACTTCCAGGAACTGCACAAAGACTGGCTGATGAGAGGTGTTTGACACAGATCCAAGAACTTGTACTACCTCCAAATTGTCTAGGCAAATGTAGACATTGCTGATGTACCTTGTCTGAGGAGAGGTGATGACTTTCTTTAGACTCTGCAGGGCTGTCATTGCCTCCACATCAAAGACCTCTGCTTTATCCATTGACAGGTTTCCTGTGAAGACTAGATGGTGTTCACTACCTCAGCATATAGCCCATCCTGCACTGGTCACGCACTGAGGGCGCACTATCTGTAAATTATCAGTAAAGACCACCAGATCCAGGGGATTGTGTTGTTGCAGCCAGCTCTTAAAGTCTTGTGCTGCCTGTTTCTTTGGGCAGTCTGCCTTATATCCAATCTGCAGATCTTCTTTCCTGGGGATTCTCATCCAAGGGGGTGTGAGTAGAGGGTCATGTGCTTCTATCACACCAGCATGACTGGACGCTCTAGACAGGCGTGTGGTATAGGGCTGGGTGGTAGCTACTTTATTGGAGTGCCTCACTAGCAGATGCCTCTTGTCCAGCTTTTTGATTCTTACTGCAAAGACAGCACACTGGTTGTCTAGTGTCTCTTTCATTGGCATGATTCCTAGCTTGCAGTGTAGAGCTGAAATGGGTGTGGTCTTGTAGACTGATATATCGAAGTTACATGCTACCAGCCTCGGAGGCTACCGAGGTTGGGTTGTCATATCACGTGACTTCAATCCTGGTGTCACATGATCTTAAGACCTCAAGGCGCCAGCTTCCATCCTAGATCCCATTCAAAAACCATCACATATATTCTAATTTCTTTGCGCAAAAGGACACTTAATTCAGTGTTAATATAATTAGCTTAGGACTTCATTTTGGTGCTATTCTATACCTTCTACTTAAGAGATGCAACCCCAGTCTCTCATTTGGTCGTAATTTTTACCTGTTTTAAACGTCATGATTCTGCCACTGTTCCGCCCCCGCCCACCATACCAGTAACGTCGGAAAGCGGAGTGGGCTGGAAACGGGAGCTCGAAAGCTCGCAGCTTTCATTACGATTTAATAACGGCAATGCGGCTGTTCTCACGTCTTGTTAGCATACAGAACTGAAAGGAGACCATGTACCATTTAGTAAAATCAATTTATCTCTATGCTACGAGTAAAGAGGGTATGTGCGGCCGAGTTATATACAATCGTTGCTGCCTCCAAACTGCTGCGCAATTAACATTTGCTCTGATTTGCCGTTATACGCTTTGGTCTGTCAGCTAACTCGTCAATTCTAATCTTGACAATAACGGTATAGAATACTCTGTCCTACTCCTCGGGCTAGATAATGCGGGCAAAACTACGCTATTAAACCAGATAAAGGCCCTCTTCCTCCCCACTGCCTCCAATACAACCATCCCGCAACCCCTGGGCAAAACTGCCCCGACTGTGGGTCAAAATGTCGCAACAATACCACTCCCAGACATGTACTTGAAAATATGGGATATAGGTGGGCAGATATCCATGCGTGGCCTCTGGCAAAGTTATTATTCAAGTTGTCATGCCATTATTTTCGTGGTTGATAGTGCAGACGTCGGCGAAGACGCAGATGTTTCGCGACTAGGTCCGACGGGGGACAAGGGGCCCAACGCGTCTTCCAGCGGTAAAGGGCCTTCCGGTGCAATTACAGAGCCTATGAGCGCTATAGATCCCCGGAGCGAATTTGGGAGACTGAATGAGTGTCGAGAAGTTCTGGAGTCAGTATTGCAAAATGCGGAGACAGTAGGGGTGCCAATCCTTATACTGGCAAATAAACAGGACAGAGAAGATTGCGTCGAGGTGGTGCGCATTAAGGAGGGGTTTATAAGGAAAGTGTTTGAAGGCGAGGAGGGTGCTGGCGTGAGAGACAGTCGGGTTCTACCAGTCAGTGCGCTAATGGGTAGTGGAGTGAGGGAAGCAGTGGAATGGGTCCGCAGCCGGGTGAAGTGGAATAAAGAAGGGAGACCCCCTGTTATGAGGTGAAATGAGATGGTTGTTAAGTTTGGCCTGTGATTTATTTACTATCAGGAGTATCTATACGCCCCTTTTTTAGGTCGTGATCTTTTATATCTTTCGGTCCATTTCTTTCCAATGTGGCGTTGGCGATTAGATTCTACCATTTGTGCGCCGCTATCGTAAGATCCTCTCTTGACTCTTAGACATATCACTCCACCTTCTGCTGGAGGCTTTTGCTATGTATGTACGGTACATAAATGCCATATAGCTTTCCATCTATTGACGGCGTTAAAACATTTTGTTCTCTTTAGGCTATAAATAAGAGAATAAGAAGCTCTGGAACTTGCAATTTCCTCAGCCTGATGCTCTGGGGCTCCCAAGGTCATATTTTCTGAATATACCGTAAAGATTAGCTTTGTAGGCAGTGTGTTTAACGTATCCATGTGTTCGGAGCGGGTATAGGTCTATTAGTGAACAAGATGACGGCGGAGAGTGCGGCGTTGGAATCGATACATATACATCAGTAATGCCACAAATTACCCATTACCTGATAAATAGCAGGCGAATGACTTCGCCGCGTTTAGTTGTCACAACCTAACCTGTGAATCAAGTAGACACCTAAATAAACATGACATCTGTAACATTTCTTTTCCTGTGTTACTCTGCTGACACAATTAATATATCCCATTTGGTTGACTCCTGCGACGCCTGGAGCCTCGACGGATGGAGGATGAGTCGATATCACGAGGGTCATCTGTACTTCCGACTGCTGGTTTCCTTGGCCAACTTCTCGCAATATCGATGTTACTTCGAGGGAACCATATTTCTAGAAACACATATAGCAGGAAATCTATGACAACACAAAGGCAGAACAATTTCCCTGCCCATATACCGCAACCATAGTATCTCTTCAGTCGATCGATAAGAGCGAAGCTGTGTATTCGACCCCTCGTAGCGGTCCAACCTTGTCCAGGAAAGTAACCGTAAAACTCCTGTTCACTGATTGCTCCACAAATTCCATTATAAACGCGTTCAGTTCGCCGAGCGACATCTGTCCACGAGTACATCATACGTACTTGGTCATGGAACTTGTCAGTTCGTACTCTGTTTGAGCGGAGAGCTGCAATTGCCCTCCCAGTAGCCTGAACGAGGTCATCCTCTTCTGGTTTAGCAAAAGTGGTCATGTGCTGTGGCAACACTTCCGGAATTCCCCCAACACGAGTAGAAACAACATATAGCCCACAGCTAGCCGCCTCCACGATTACTGTTCCAAAGGCTTCGGTTAAACTTGGGTGTAGATAAATATGTCCCCGCACCATTACATCACGAACTTCCTCATGGCGAACTGCCCCAAGAAACTCAACTTTGTCTTGGAGAACCTTACGTTCAAGCATTTGCTCTAAATCAATCGCCTTAGGCCCCGAGCCAGCAATGACGAAGCGAACATTTGGATGAGACGATAGAATTCTTGGTATAGCCGCGATTAAGAGGTCCGTTCCTTTGTTGTAAAAGAGGCGTGATATAACAACAATTGTAATAACATCATCTGGGCCTATTAGAGGTCGCGGTGCCGCTACGGCCTCTAAATCCTTTCCGGATATCTGATCATTTGCGCCAGGTGCATACGATAGAGGTCGAAAATTTTCCGCTACTACAGCATTAGGAATCACAGATACCATCAATGGGTCGAGCGAAGCACGAAGGACTGTATTCTCCTTGCTATATCGTTGTCATCAGTATTAAGAATTCGTCGTTGGGATCACAACGAAGGCTTCTGTTTACCAAGTATGGCTTACGCAAATGACATGGTCAACATCGCTCAATGTAAATTTTAAAAGTTTGTTTGTAAGAATAGAACCAGCGTCGGCGAAGCCGAACAACGAATGGTCAGTAAACACCGTACGTAGGCCCATAGTTCGCCCATGAAGAATAGCCTCGTGGCAAAAACTGCTCAGACTCTGGTGTCCGTGGACGATTTCGATTTGTTCGCGTATTATGATATTGCGAAAGATTGGGAAAAAGGAGAAGACAGTAGGCATGGTGGATTCGCGGTAGATAACGAAGAAAGGGACATGATAGACTTTGAGTCCATTGGTAAGGTATCGTACCCCGGTCCGGCCTTTGTAGGCATGAGTGACAATAATGACTTTGTGGCCTCTGTCTATTAATTTCTAAAGGCGCAAGTTAGGACCTAGGCAAAGCCTCGGGTGATTCTTTAGTTTCCTGTTGCACAGTGATTTACTGACTGACGAGAGTTGATATATGTGACTTTCCACTCCCCCTAAGCGTTGTTAACTGGGGACTAGGGACTTCAGGATTAAATTCAAGCAGTTAACGTACCAGGTTGAGGAAAGAAGAAATCACTGATCATACTGTTTCATTGTAAGCTTTAACAGAATTGAAGATTTGGCTAAGGGGAGTTTTTTTTTATGATTAGGAAAATAAAGAGAGGATGTCGGAGCTCACGCAATATTGTAAGGCATTTCAGTGATGTTGATGACAGACTCCGCAGCCACACATCCAAATCATTCATGGTTTGCGCAGAGAACACCTT
>NW_011371366.1:90474-110489 GCF_000150735.1 Paracoccidioides brasiliensis
TATCAGTTAGGGATATCAAAGTGACCCCTAAGGAATTGCACTCGTCCTGAGTCCAGGATTGTGTGATTGGGCCTTTTTGCCAGCTAGTCTTAACTGTCCTCTGGGTTAAGGATTCCTCGGAGGCGGACGTTAGCTACAGCTGGCGCTCGGCGTAGCGGGTGTCTGCACCTCACGTGATTCCGCGTATATTGGCTTGCTCTGTACTGTAACGTGACTTACCACTAAATGAGCCATTTAGCTGCATTTGTGTAACATACTGCAATTTAATTCTTCAACTTCCACTGCTGCAAGATGTCAAATAAAAAAGCTATTCAACTTGCAATTAAGAATTTAAGAGCTCAAAAGATCAAAAATTACACTGCAACTGCTAGAAAGCACTGAATTAATAAGAAAATACTATGTCATTATTATAATGATTTGCAACTTATACAAGATGAAGTAGTTTTTAAATATAATAAAAACACACTTAAATTAGCAAGAACAAATGCTTTTACTTCATATAGTGAAGCTTGCAGCTCACAGCTTTGTTTCTACATCTCAAATCATTCAAAATCTTATTGTGAAAATTATTAAAGAATTTATTAAAATTCATTAAATAAAATATTTTACTGAGTACTATAAGACTCCAATTCAAAGAATTCATGTCTATAACATTGATTAAAAATGCAAGATAGCAAATAATTCTACTTATTTTAAGTGTTATTTTCAACTAATTTTTTTTTTTGATTTTTTGCTTATTTTCTTGTATTAAATTCTTCTCTATAGACTTTTATTAATTATTTTACTATATAATTATATAATAGAATAAGAAAATTAAAAAATACAATCTTAAATCATTAAAAATCTATAATTGTAATAAAAAGAACTTCTTAATTGATATTGATCAGACTATTAAGTAGATTATTTTAATTAAAGCTCTAAAAACAAAGTAAATTACTGTAGTTTAAGATAATAATTATAGCACTCTCATTAATAATATAAATTAAAGTTGATCTATTTCAATCTCAAACATATTTAGTTGTTAAGATTGATCTGCTCTAATTCTCAACTATTTATATATATTCAGCTGCTTGTTCATTTTCATATTCTTATTTCCAGTTTAGTATTCTCATCATAGCTATCTAATAGATAGATAAATTGAGCTTTTGTCTTATATATCATTATGCCTTTAGATTGAGTCATAATAACAAGTAGTTAAAACAGCAGTAGCTTAGAAAATATATAAGAAAGAGAAAACTAGAATGATAGAGTAGCACAAAGCTCAACAGCTTACTAAAGAGGCTAAAAAGACTCAGCTTGAAGCTAAGAAGCAAGAACAAATTCATACTCACACTGCAAAGTAAAAATCAGTTAATTCAACTACAACTATATTGAAATAATAACAGAAGTAAATATCTACAGTGAATTTTAATTCTTTAAACTTTATTTAATCTTTCAGTTTAAAAAATGAGATTAATCTCAATTTCTTAAAGTAGCTTATTACTACTTCAACTACTAATTCAAAAATTAAAACTTCTTTGATTAATTTTTTAATTTTATATTAGATCTTTTATTATTATTATTATATTCTTCAATTAAATATATATCTATTTTATTAAATTATTTATTTTATTAAATTATTTATTTTATATAAAATTAAATAATATTTTTATTACTATTTAATATTTTAAGTAATATTTATTTTATTGCTATGGAATTAATTAAATTTTAACAAGTTGAGTTAATTTTACTAAGAGCAACTTGTTTAGTGATATAACTTATTTAGTAATAAGTTATATTAATTCATTAAATTTATAACAATGAGTTCAAAATGTAATCTACAAATTGATATTTTACAGATGACATCTACTGAAGAAATATATATAGGAAAAACTTTTTATGAACAATCATCAAGTTTAACTTCAGAAAGAAATATTGAAGTATTTTATATAGCAGTTAATAAGAAGATTCAGATAATTTAATAGAAATAAATACAGTTGAAAATATATAAAAAACTTATTAAACTATAATAATAAATTAATACTATTAAAGTTTATTCTCTAGTTATAATTTATTGAAGTAGTTTATTTAATTAATAATTTAATATATATTTATTTATATTTAAATAGTAGTAGTAATAGTTTTTAAATAAAAATTCAATAATAATTTTAGTATTAATAAAATATAAAAGAAAATTTATAAAAATTTAATAAATAATAATTAAAATAATTAGTTTACTAATAAATTAAATAGATTTTTTATTTATTCATTTCAAACTTCTAATATAGTTAATTATTTAAAAGTAAATACTTTTTAAATTAAAAAATAATATTGTAATAGAGTTATTTATAATAATCATGCTGCTGCACAACTTACATCTTGTGTGAATATATCATATTAAAATGATAAAAATATCAAAATAATAAAAATCTTGCAATTTTATCATCTTTATCATCTTCATCAATTAATAACTCATCACAATATCAAATAAAAAGAAAAAATATTGAAGACTGTATTTAAAAAGCTGTTACTTATTATTAAAAAAACACAAATTTTAAAATACTATCTCTGTCATGAGAATTTGAGATTTCTTATCAATGTCTCTGAGTACATATCAATGAAAGAAATCTGAATACTATAAAAATTTCAATTAACAAAAGATTAAATAAGAGTCAGAAGAATGTAATTAAATAATAAGTTAAACTGCTTGATAAAAAGAATTATTCTCTCATAGCTGAACATATTGAAGATTTTGCAAATTTAATGCTTAGATATCAGCACATAGATTCTACTATCTCTTGTTCAAAAGTCAGCAAGATGTGAATTTATAGATTCATTGAATATCTATATGAATATAACAGAATGAAACAGAAGTCAATAAATTTAAAGAAAGTAACAGTTAAAGATATTGAATATATTAATATATAATTTGCATATTTTCAGATTTTATTTAAGCAGTATCAATTTCACATCTGTAAATATATAACTTTAATGAGATTGAATTTCAAGAAGAACAAGAACATAGAGAATGAGTTATAACTGTTTTTAAAAAAGCTAATTTCATCATTTCATCATTCTTTTCAAGAGATTTAATTATTGTCATTGAATGTGTATTTATGAATAATTATATCATTCTGCTATTGATAATCTTAGCCTTCAAAACACATTTGAAGAATTGATATACACAGACAGATTTACTTAGTAATTATAGAATTGCTATATTAGATATTGAATTTACAAAAGATGAGATTGAATTTGAATAACTTAAATATTTCAATACTGCTACAGAAAAGAGACTGAAGAGAAGTCATCAATTACTTTTAATAAATAATCATAAATCTCATATCATTGAGAAGTTCATATAATATACAAATCTTCATAAGATAATTCTATATGAATTTTCATTACATGTCACTCATTTGCTACAATCTCTAAATAGTTTATCATTTTAGTAGTATAAGCATTATCATTTAAAAGCAGTCAACTATGCTGCATGTCATAATTTTGTTAAGTATAAAAAATAACAATTTCCGCAAGACCTCTCAGATATGCAAAAGCAGATCTTTAAATTTGATACAATAGCTGCAAAATAGACTCAATATGGCATATATACATGGAATTCTAATCAAGTTCTTGACACTTTTAAGCAGTGAATTTTATCATCTTCTTTACTGTAGATTTATGAAGATAAAAATAATTCAAATGATATATTTATCTCTTTCTCTCAGCTATTCTCATCAAAGACAATTCAAAAGCTGAAATGTTATATTAATATTACAGAAAACACCATGCAAAGTATTAGAAATACTCTTGATTTAAAATTATTTATTTTTATATATTGTTTAAACAAGATATTCAAAGCAAGTCTAATCAATGCAGAACTTAATAAGCAATAGATTACTGAATTAGAGAACTTTTTCAACATCAGTAAATGCTGCAGAGCTAAAACAATTCATCATAAGATTCAAATAGAAGAAGTTCTCATTATTAAAGATGTCAATAGAAAAATCAAACAATGTAAAAATAATAAAGCTGAAAAAGAGCAGAATAAGAAATAATAGAGACTTGAAGTTGATCTCATAAAAATTAATAATAACTCATTACATCATTAATAAAAAAGAAATTAAATTGATTTAAAAATGATATATATACTGAAAATGATATAAATAATCTTTTTATTATAGATTAGTCATTAATTATTGATATAAAATGCAATAATGAGAATATGATTTAAAATTTTTATTATTTCAGTGTTTTTATCATTTTGATGTGATACATTCACATGAGATATGAGTTGCACAGTGATATGATTATAAATTAAAATTAATCTATTTTAAAAAATTCATTTATTTTAATTTTTAATTTTTTTATATTTAATTATTTAATTATTTTATATTTTAATTTTTAATTTAATATTTTCATTATAGACTAGTTAAATAAATAACTTAAAACTTTATATTATTATTATTATTTTAATTTAAAATTAAGTCATGATAAAAACTTTTGATAAAAAATATTATATAATATATTAAATATAATAATTGAAAATAATAATTAAAACTATTTTTTAATTATATATATAGAAAATAAAAGATATATTTTAAAAATAAATATTATAAAAAAGTAATTTAAATTTATATTTATTTAAAAAATAAATTAATAAATATAATATTTTATTATCTTCTTCATAACAGCTATATGAATATAATTTAACTAAAAATAACACTATATATTCATATTTAAATATTTTATTTATTAAGATATTGCAGTTACTAGCTGTCTGATATTCATCCTATCTGATATATTATTAGTGATACATTAGGCGTAGTGAGCGAAGCATGCTTGTTATAATAATAATAAATGAAATACAAGAAATACAGAAAATATACACAACGCTGCCGCAATGACAATGACACATGACGCGTCTTTTATTGGGGATTGTTTATTGTAAAGGACTCGGCTCTGGCAGTCCACTTAGATTATCCAGCATAATAGTTGGCCTCCGCTTGAACCCCGCAAGCCTGGCTTCCATTCTCGACAGATTATTACTAGTGAGATGTGGGAGGACCTTCCTGCTGGGCTGGATGTTCAAGGTAGAGAGATCGCACAAAACCCATAATATGCTCTGCCGGCTGGCTAGCTAAGATATTGAAATTAGAATCTCGCACGTGATCATGGCGATATCTATCCTGATCCAGCAATGCGTCTATCATCTGTGGGATAGTGGGGATAAATATAGGGCTTGTGTTGTTACGCTGAGCAAGACGTTCGGGGAGAATGCGATTGCTCCTCGCTTCCAGCGCGGTTTTGGTGATGGGATGGTCCAACCTTGGGTCGAAAAGCTCCTCCATCAACACACAATCCCACCGCGTGACCACGTTGGGCACCTGGATTTTAGGCCCATTGTCAACTGAGAGGGAGTAGATCTTTTCCGGCCAGAGACTGATATGAACAGGTTCTCGCACCGAGCGTCGAAGCCTGGGGACTTGATTCACCCAGGGATCATTGTAACGGGTTAATAGGTCTTGTTCGACTTGTTCCCATTCTCCCCAAGCAAGGAATGCAGTAAGAATATCCTCAAGCTGAGAGTCTCAGACGAGGAATTCATGATCCTAGATGAAAAAGGAAAGTGGAAATTTTAGTCCTTGAACTCGACATTTTTTTTATTTAATTTATTTTTTCTCTTCTCACCCAATTTGAGAGAAAATTTTAAGATTTGCTAGGTAAATATACAGTTGGTGTTTAAGAAATACCCATCCACATCATTGCGCATTTCTCCACTAGGACGATGGGGTGGTTGTGTTTGTCAAAGATGGAGCAGACGTCCAGATATCCATCCGTCAGTGCCAACCCCGCCGGTGTTGACTGGTATCTGCAGGGATATCAATCGAAGCACCACGTTCTATCCAGGCCCAAAGTATAATAATTAAACAAACAAACAAACCAATCAGGGTACATATAATGACACCTTCTTGACATATCCTTGTTCTTTTTGTTCGTTTAGGTATATATATATATATATATGGATGTCGAGGCTGTTTGGATGGTGTTTTAATGTCGGGGATGGATAAACTTTTTAACGAGCGAGCTTTCATACCACGTGATGTGTTCTCTTTCTGGTCTAGTGTAGATTTTCTTTCCCACCAGACCCAAAAAAATTAAATTAAAATTAAAAGAAAAAAAGAAAAAAAGAAAAAAAGAAAAAAAAGGAGGAAGAGTCTTTTTGGATGAAAAAACCCCAACTAATCAAAACAAATTCTTTGCCTTGTAGTTGACATAATTTCTCATATTGTGGACCACACCCTCATCTCTTCCCATTCTTCTCTTCACTTGCTATTTATCATATATCTCTCATTTACCATATCCTGATTTACCCTTGATCCCCTTTTCAACCCTTCAAATATCTTGCAATCAACACTGTCACCATGATTATCTACAAGGTCAGCCAGTCCATTTTACCCCGCTCTACAGAATCCTCCGTTTCACCAGCTCCTCGACTATCTTAGCTGCCTTCAAGGAAACAGCAAGGGAATAATGAACACTTTTCTCGTAATGGTGCAACAATAAAGCTGACCTTATATATACATTCCAAAAACAGGATATCATCACTGGCGATGAGGTCATATCTGACACCTGGAAGCTCATCGAGGTCTCTGGTGGTGTCCTGTGGGAGTGCGATTGCAAGAAATATGTCAAGGGAGCTGAGAACTTCGGTCAGTTAACTTTACCTCCTGATGATGTCCTCTACTACGTCAAATGGCTGCTTTTTTCCATTTGGCCGTAAGGATTGTCAAGTTGTGTACCAACTATACATATGTGTCTCTCTCCATGTTGTTTCATTTCAATGGTTTTTATTCAAACCAGATCCAACCTATTCATCCATCACTGTGTCTGCTCATTAACCAAGCCTTGTGTTTACAGAACTGGAGGGTGCCAACCCATCTGCTGAGGGCGGAGAAGAAGAGTACGGCGGAGAAGGTGGCGGAGAGATGGTCCATGACATCGAGGAGTCCTTCCAGCTGAATTGGCTAAAACCAGACGAATCTGGCAAAGAAACCAAGCCTAGCAAAGATCAATTCAAGGCCCATCTGAAATGTACGCGATTTCCATTTCGAAAAGTGCCCCGCCTCTCCCCTCCCTATATATGATATATTGTATAGAGGTACAATAGAGTCTGACTCGACACTCTCGCGAAAATCCACAGCATATGTCAAGAATGTGAACAAAGCACTCAAGGATACCGGTGCCAGCGAAGAAACCATCAAGGAGTTCCAGGCTGGCGCTGCAGACGCCGTCAAGAAGATCCTCAAAAACTACGACAACTACGATGTTCTCATGGGTTCATCCATGAATGGTAACGGAATGTAAGTTTCATTTCCATTTCCCTCTTATTTTTCATTTGTTATTGTCACCGTATACCTACTCACCATCATATTCCACTTAGGCACATTCTCATTGATTTCCGCGAGGACGGTATTACCCCATACGCCACAATCTGGAAGCATGGTCTCGTCCCAGAGAAGGTCTAAATGGGTGCTAAACCAAGTGATCCCACTGGCCATGTTGTATTCTTTAATTACAATTCCGAACGAACAAGGATGTAAAAGATGCCAAGTAGTTCTCACTTCATCTTCATGATAGTCCTTTTTCATCGTCACCCTCTGTTGCACACAAATTCACATTTATTTCTCATTTCTAAAGTAGTTCGCACTGTACTGTTCTTTCCTTGTCCATCTTCTGTCCATACATTTTCATGCCCGCCTGCTCACACTACACTCCTCACAAAACGAAGCGAGCTTAGTTTAATTATATATATTTAACTCTTTTCTTTGTTGTACCATGCTCATGAAAAGCCATCAATAAGGTGTAGAGCTCAAATGGGAAGATATAAAGAAAGTGAAAGCTCATCTGGCAAAATTCTTTCTGTAGCTGTGAGTTCTATTTTGCTCCACCCAAACATCTCTGATCTGCATGTTATATTCATACCTTCAAGTAATCATTAGCTGGAATAAAATAATATATTGCAAGTGAAGATAACTTTCCATGTAGTTAAATAAGATTAATGAAATGAAGATTGGAAATATAATATTTACAACTGACAAAGTAATCACCACATCACAGAAAAGTTAACATATGGTATGTGCATACAAATCTAATTATATAACATGCCATGTCTTTCCCATCAACAAGTAACTTCCCATGTTGACATTAGCTGCGTACAAAAGCTAACATATGAAAAACTCTAAAATCCAACAACGTCCAGGAAAGAATGCCACATCCGCTTGATTCCTTCAAAATCCCCATGACTCATCCATGTCAACCTTTCTCATCTATGAAAACCCGTGACCCTGCCCTCATCGTAGTATTTTCATTATTACCACCACCACCAATCCCAACATTTTCCCCCGTTCCCGCCCCGCCTACATCAACAGTATCAAAATGCGTAAAGCCATCGACAACGGGTAACGACGGCCCAAAGACTGCATCCCACTGGTCCCAGTCGAATTGGAGATTGTGGTGTTCTATCGGCGGGCTAGAGATGAGGTTAGAAAATCTCAGGGATGAGGTAGGTGCGGAGGGATTGGGAAGTTGATGTGGTTGGATATCAAGGTTGATATCGGATGGCGTGGAGACAGGGATGAGGATGTCAGATACCGGGGCGACTTCTGGTGATGTGAAAGGGGGGAAATTCAGGGCCTGGGTTGCGGGATTGTTGGTGGTGGTGTTGGTGCTTGGGTGGCCGGGTGGGCTAGCAGTATGGCTGCTGAGAGTCGGAGGCAGCTGATATGGAGATGAGTCGTTGATACAAGCAGAAGAGAAGGGTGAGGAAGATGGCCATGATTGACTGTTGATATCATTCGTTTGTGGGTGTGCTGGCGGGGAATAGGGCCACTGAGGCTGTGTTGGCAGAAACGTAGCTATCGCGTGCTGATCGGTGGAGAAGAAGATGTGTTGGGATTGGGAATAGGGATGACCCCCGTGTAGAGAACCCGTTTTCTGTCGATTTCCTTTCCCACCCGGTATTCGTTCCCGTTCCCGTTCAGATGATTGATTAGTATTGCTATTATAATCATACGGTTCCTTAATAAGGGTGTAATAGCTATCCGCGAAGCTTTCAACCGTTGATCCCAAACGTTCCCTGGGGAGTTGAGCAGATGCACGTTTCGTGATTGGGCGTTGAGCTTCAGCTTGGGCTTTCTCTGTCCATAGCACGCTCGGATCAAGCCCCGCTTTCAACCAGGCTTTCTCTCGCAGGCGTCGCATCATGTCCCAGGCTTCACGACCGCCGTCTCTAAGAGGTCGAGACGTCGAGATACCGTCCTCGCCGCCAACGACTCCGCCGTCAGGACCGGAGAGAGAGAATATTTTATCGATAAAGGCACGGAATTTGGCGGCTTCTACAGTCTGCGGGCGTTCGTAGAGGTCGATCAGCATGATCCTGTAAACTGTGTCAGCACACAAAATAAATTGCTATATAGAGAAGATGATTTACTTACATTGTGGCGTGCATTGGTTGATGGTTCCTGCAGTTGAGTTTGCGTTAGCGAGTGCTATACCTGCTGAGCAAGGTTATTAGAACTAATCCAGGCCAGCTCCATTGGAACGGTTGGAAATCCGGATCGGTGGCCAGAAGAATGAATTTCTCCATAAATCCATGGCAATGGCGAAGAGCACTGAGTTAAGTTAGTAATTCTCATGGGATAAATTATAGACGCTAAAGAACAAAGGTACATGTAATTACGTACCGCTGACGAGCAACAGGCCATATCTTGCTTTTGGCATTTTTCAAAAAAGGCTGATACGCAACACAGAATGCCTACGCGTTGTCAGTGTGAAATAATCAGACATGGCTATAAGAGAATAGCTGTTAACTTACCTTGTCAACAAATAAAGAAAGTGATATTCTAGCCCACTTGTGAAAAGCAACTAATACGGGCGAATGATATTGCTCTAAACAACTGGGGCCAACGCTCGATGGACTACATTTGACCGACCCTATGGCTGCAGATGACGAGGAGCATGACGGAGCCGATTGGTAGCTGTGTCCATCGCAACTTAAAGGCCTCACTGATTTCACTACGGGAATCCTATCAACTATTGTATACAATTTGGATTGAAGTTCAATGAGGATCGTCTGTAAAACTTCCATGTCCTTTCGGGTAACTGGCTTGGTTCCAAGCTGTATCTTTAAGATCTTTCAAATCGCCTCTTCAGATGAAGGGTTAGTACGTCAAATGTCGCATGGAGTGATTCAAGAAGGGAGGAGAGTAACTAACGAGCCATCACATATTTCCCTCTTGCACAAAGATAATATACGTTAACCATGAATGCACCACCACATATGGTCGGATCGCTCGGTCGGTCCGGTTTCCGTTCGTTGGCATTAACCAAGCGCTCATACTCGTCAGCATTAGTCGAACCTAAAAGGGTGTCTTTCACCTCGCTTGTATCGCGCACGTCCCAGTAATTTTCATCACTGACGAGTGGAGGAGACCGCTAGACATGGCCACAACTCCATCCATGTGGACGATATGCCACCACACGCGCCTTCGAGTCTCAGCTTCGCAGGCCGATATGCCAACCTGCGCCGGATCACGGTGCAGTCCCATAGATTGCGCAACGCGAAGAGCCAGACTAATGAACAGGCTGCTAGCCAGGGGCTCCTCCTCTCTGGATAAGATGGTTTGCACAAGAAGAAATGCCATGAGACCATGTATTGAGGAATTTCTGGGGAATGATATTTTGCGCAGCCAGCGGGTCACTTCATCGTGGAAAGGGGTTGATAATGCCGCACGACTTTCGATGTCGAATTCGTCGCGGATTATCCGCAGAGATATTGTGACGGAACCACCGTACCAGATGGCATATAAGAGGGGGATGAATGATGGGTCAGGGCATGGTTCCCCGGATTGTCCCATATTTTCGTACCAATCCCAGAACGCATGATATTTCTCGAGAATCGAAGGAGAATGCATCACGGGGATAATCGCATGCACCCCAGACATAAAGCCTTTATATAAGATGCGGCTTTGTGCTCTAGTAGGGACATTCTCTAGCATACATGATTCAATTGAGTTATCCTGCGACGCAGACGAATCACCCGTGGAAACCGGGACTGATCTATGGAACGAGTCATTGCGGGCACGGTGCGATAGCTTCGTCCGATGACTGTTGGTTGACAAGGTTGGATCCTGGAATTGATCCTCATCGACTGACGAATATCCATCGCTAGGAGTGGGTGATCGCCCGTGAGGTCGTGATTGGTGGTGAAGAAGCCGATCAGGTTCCGTTATCTGCAATTGCCAGAAATCAGTTACAGATTATGGAGTAACATACAATGTCATTTTACCTCTCGCGAAATATACGCCCAATAGGTGGTTCCAACGTATCTATAAAAAGTGTTAGCTGTATTCTGACAACTAATTTTTGCGCTTCCTAGGTTCTGAGTGGGCGAACCTTGATTTTCCTCCGTCTTCGAGACTAAGATGTCCCAAGTTCAACGATCCAACGGGGTCTACGAGATCTGTTTCCAAACCACTCGGAATAGGGAAGTCATCATTCCCACTAGTTTCAGCTTGGGCTGTTTGACCTAGCCGAACTTTTGACGACGGACCAGATAGGGGCGAGGCGTCTGGGGAAGGTTTCCACGACTCTGAGGCATGCAGTAGAATGGGACCCGCATCGCCGTTGTTTGATGGATCATGTTTTTGATTTTGTCTCGATATATTGAGCTCCTCAAGAGACTGATGCTCATTTGTTCGAGCCCACTGCTCAACAACCGCTATAAGTTGATCCAACCTAGCCACTATCGGCAGCGAATCCGAATATTGTTCGCGCAAGGCATCTTGGCCCCGCTGGATCTCCCTTAGAATGCTGAATGGAGAGAGCACATCAGTCGCGGAAACACCACCAAGATTCACGGGATCTATCAGCTCTCTCCGTCGCTTAATTCCATGGCTGTCATCTTGTGTGTTGCGCCACAGCTGGGAGGGGTCAGTCAGGGATGATGAGCTGTAATGGCATGCGGACTTCGTTTTCCCACAAGTTCCGCATATGGGGTGAACCTGCAATTGGAGAACCCAGGATTACTTAGCAATTACTTAGCAAGGAAAAGACAGATGCGAAGCAGGATAAATAATCTAAACTAGGAAAATACAGGAGAATATAGGTACGTACGGTGTCGCATTTCACCTTGCGCTGACGGCAGGTGAGACAGCTTTTACTGACCCGGGAGCGGGTGATTTTTTTGCCAGAGGATAGGTATGGTTTCTTCCGAGGTAATTCACTGGGCGCGGGAGAGGAGTATCTATCTGCAGGGATAGTCACCTCGGTGAAGCGTCCACTGTCGAAATCATCTTCGACGTCCGGCTCCCGTTTTGGCTCCGCGAGTTGGTGATAAGCCATACTCAGCCCCGCTCAGCCCCAGGAGGGAGTGGCGGTGCAGGATATTCGGCTATCGGAAGAGGCCGGGGGGGGTTGATTATCAGGCAACCCGTCTAGATAGCGGCACAGGACAGGGGGACTTGTACCTAGGGTTACATGCAACTGTAGGAAGAAGAGCGAGATAGGGTGATGTAATAGTTGGCATGAGGTGTGGGTTGCGGATTATGAGAGGTGGGATGTCTAGGGGCAGCGGTTGGTGAAACATCGAGCTGTCCATTTTAACTAGTCAACTACTCCGAAACAACTTTTTTCTTTTTTTCTTTTTTTTTACCTTCTTTTTCTTTCTATTTTTTTTTTCTTTTTTTCTTTTCTTTTTTTTTGTCGGCTTTTGATATTGGTAACTAACTCTGGGAGGAACCGCGGGACGAATAAAGTCTCCATAGACCTAAGGAATTGCCTCATAAAAACATATTAAACATTGTGAATATTTTGTTTTGGTTATATATGATGTTCTGCGCAGTTATGTTGTGTATACTATGGTCTATTTACTAGCTATTTGCTATAACAAGGTATGATAATATGCGGGTGGGGGATCGATATTTGCATGTACTGGAGTGACGGACATACACACTCTAGGATGTGCAGTTGCACAAGAACGCTGGCAAGGACACGTCGTCGTCGTGTTCTGGGCCATCGCACAGCTTGTGGCTGTTGAGATGGCTGCTGTTTTGAACAAAAGTGATTCATTTTCCCTAGTGGTACGTACTCTTAAAGACGGGATGGTTGGTGCGGAGACCATCATAGAACTGCGGAGAAGAGTGTACACCTGTTCGGAGGGGGAGGGGTCAAGATAATATGACAATATACAGGCTATGATATCATAGAGGAATGCAGCTTTCGAGTCAGGGGATGAGGATGTCAAGAGCATGATGATGAGTCGACTGTATCCAAGCTCCGAGCCAGTAAAACACCTCTAGCTCCAGCTATTTACAAAACGCCATCCATCCTTAATATCGAGTAACTCAATGGCTCTTCCACTTCCCACCAACCTGTCCCCACATAAGGAGTAGCAATAATGTCTTGACTGATGCAACATCTTACGCCTTCCCCTTCCTCTTCTCCTTTTTCATTTTCGGTTTCGGTTCTGGACCGCTGGTGAGCCCAGGCATGTCTCCTGCTAATCCTTGTTGTTGCATTTCCAACATTGCTTCTTTGAAAGGATTATCGCTCACGCCACCACCTGTGAGTGCTGGGGAGTGAAAAGGTAGGATAGTTCCGATTTTCCAGCCCCGAGGTGCAACAGGCGGCGGTATCGGTTTTTCCGGGACAGAGAGCCCGCGGATACGGAGGCGGAAAGGTGATTCTTCAGTGATTGGGTGGGCGTGGAGGTACTGTGCGACTTTAATATATAGATGGTGCTCTATGGAGGGATCAAAGCGGCAAAGCGGATTAGCTGAGTAATTGCATTGAAAGAGGGAGGGAGAGGGAGGGAGGGAGAGAGAGAGAGAGAGAGAAAAAAATGAAAATATAAATAAAAATAAATAAAATAAAATAAAATAAAAACACTAATATAGAAAGAATGTGTTGAATAGGAAAAAGAAAACACAAAACATACTGTTTTTCACAGCATTGGTTAGTGGAGTGCCGTCTTCCATTTTCAACAACACCCTCACTCGGCCCGGGTTTGCCCAATCTTTGGGGTGTAACTTGTCCGGCTCCAGCCCAACCTGCAGGCCCAACACCTGGACGGCATCCATGATATCTCTTGCCAGCGGATTCTCTACAGCCAGGCTCTTGTTGACTTTCCTCCCCTCTGCCCGTGACCTGGTTTTGTCGAAATACACGGGATACAGACATTGGTAGTTGCGCGGAACATCTCTATTGGTTGGTTGAATAAGGTTGGATTGGGGAGGGCGGCCGTGTGTCTGGGCTTGTGTCTGGGGTCGTGGAGTCGGTCTCGAGGTGTATGAAGCGGGAGTGTTGGCGGGTGTGATAATGGAATTTTCAGCAGCGAAATTGGTGGGACTGAAGTCGGCGGGATCCATGTCATCTGGATCGGAATCCGAGACCTCTTCCACCCTGGCATGGCGCGACATTGTGAGCAGTAGGAGTAGAAAGAAAAGGGGACTACTCGTGAATGATGAGTCTGTCTTTGTAGGTACTCTGCGGGGTCAGAGGTGTGGGTGCTCTTTTTGGGTTCTGGTGTAGTATTACAGTAGTGAGGAATATTGTTGTTTAACTGGGATGCACAGGTTGTCTCTAAGATATGTTGATGTAGCAGCTATTTAGTCAGTTATACTTATTGTGGCCAATCAGATTAACCAGTTATTAGTTAGTTATTAGTTACGGAGTAACTTGGTTTAAAATTCAGCGGGGCAAACCTTCGGCGTGGCTTGTTACGGCGCAGTTGCTGGTAATATGGATTAAGGTTGATCCGCTCTAAACTCAACCATATTCGGCGCTCCGCTATTGATCCGTTCCAATCCCCAATCACCTCCTATATGAATTCGGCTGCTCGTTCATAATCCCCAGTTTAGTATTCTCGTCGCAGCTGCCTAGTTAGATAGATGGATTGAAGCTTTTGTCTTGTTTATCTTATTCTAGTTTGAGCCATGACATGGCTTACGGAATGGATCACGTTCCTGTAACCTCCATTCAAATACATTTATTTCACCAAATCAATAAGTATGACAAAATTAAAAGATCAAGCTTCTAATCAAGAAAGATGGCTTCTTTTAGCCGTTAAGATATATAAAACAGGTCAAATTTCATATATTATAACTGCTGTCAAAATGTATGATGCTTTACTATGATTTTAAATGATTAGATTAAGAAAGTAAAATATATTCAAATGCTCAACTTGTGATGTCAAAATCTCTTACACTAGCTTCTTGTCCTCACACTGCTTACTAAAGCACCTCATGAAGAATCGACACTTAAGAATTAGTGCCTTAGAATCAACACTTCTCAAGAATCAGCACTTAGGATCAGCACTTCTCATTATATCACTAATCTCTCATTTCATAGAAGAGCACTATGTCATCAATTCTTCATTTCATGAAAGATTAGAGATAAAATCTGTTACTACTTATTCATATAACTATATAAATACTTTGAATTTTCAAATTTCTTTAAAAGATTAAATGATTAACTATTATTCAATTCTATATTCATGTTTTCATTCATTGCTATTCTCTTTTTTTCATAGTACTTGCAGTCTCTACATTTCTACTCTCTTATAATATTAGTTGTGATGCTTTTTACACTTTCTTTTAATATATAATATAGCCATATCAAGTGTTCTTATAATAAGTTCATTTAATATAGAAATAAATTATAGAATCTGAAGTAATAAGTTATATATAATTATTTATTTTTAAAATTTTAAATTTGAATACTCTTATATATATTATTTTCTATTGTTTAATAAAAGAAGAATCATACTCACATCTATTTTAATTGTATATAATATTTGAAGAGTTTTAAAAACTTTATTATTTTCGTTAAATTATTAAAATATTAAGCTTTATAATATAATCTTCATATATTATTTTTGATTTTTTAATTTACTATTATATTTTGAAGATAAAAATGAATAATTAAATTTATTATTTCAATCAGTATATCATTTGAATAATATATCAATTTGATAATTAATGTAAAAAATAATATCAATTTGAAGTAGAAGTTTACAATTGAAAATGTTTAAAAAAATTATTTTTTTAAATGTGAAAATAATCAAGATATAAAATTTAAAGATATTTTATAAAGATAAATTTTATCAAATTATTAAAAAAACTTTAAAAAGATAATATTTAAAATCTTTATTATTTTTTCAGTATTAATATCAAATTCACTTACTTTAAAAGACAAGTTAAAGTTTTAAAAAGTTTTCTCAAAATTATTTATAAATAACATATCTTTTTTAAAACTAAGTTAATTTTTGAAATTTTAATTCAAGAATAATTTCATTTGAAAGTTCTTACTGAAATTGATCAGTCTCTCAATTTTCATACTATTCAAATAAGATTTAAAGAGTTGATTGTTAAAAACATGCTTTTCTTTAAAAAGTAAATATTCAACAATAATTTTCATTATTAGCTCACAATTTCGATTCAAAGAGTATGAAAATTGAAAAAGAATCTCTTTACAGAGTATACAAAACTTTATAACTAGTTAACTCAGCTTTAAAAGTAAGTTAGTTAGCTAGTTATTAGTTAACTAACTAACTAGTTAATGTAATCAATTACCTAGTAAGACAGATCATCTACTGAGACAGATCTTCACTATGTAATATATTTAACTACTTAATTGATCAAATATTAAAATATCAGCAATTAAAGATAATAATTCTTTATACAAGAAAGAAAGACTTACTCTAGCACTTGAAGTAGTTAAAAAAGATCAAATTTCTAGTTCTAGAGCTGCTGTCAGATTGTACAACATCTCTCATTTTATTCTTTATCATCAACTTCACAGCTATACAATGTGAGAGAACTCTCAGTTAAGAAATCAAAAACTGATCTTTATTGAGAAATTATCTTTTATTTAGTAAATAATCTTTATGAATGAATGTGATCAGCCTCTCTAAGTAAACACTGTATGAAAAACAGCTAATCTTCTTTTTGTCAATTGAAACAACTCTTTTAACTTAAAAACTGTTGATGAAAGCTGAATTAAATGATTCGTTGATTATCATTCTAAGTTAAAAATCTAATTTTTCTGATTGTATAATCATCAACAAGTCCTATATGAAGATTTTAAGATTATTCAAGAATAATTCAAACTTGTACAGAATACTATTCAAAAATATAACATTGTATAGAAGAATATATACAACTTTGATAAAATTGAGTTTTAGATAAAAATTATTGAAATAGTCAAAATAATTACTGAGTCAGAGAAGACTCTCTGTTCAAAGCTTGTACAGTCTAAAAATATAAAATAAATCATCATTATTGAGAGAGTCAATTTAACAGACTGATCATTATCTTTAATGATCATTTTTAAGAAGTTATATTAGACTTCTTGATTTGAGAATGAGCTATCATACAACTGAAGAATTGAAATCAGTGAAAATGAATGAACAACTGATGAGCTAAGTTTGATCTAGCTTAAAGAGATGTTCAATAAACATACTCAAGTCTGTATAATTAATCAATATTAACTCTTGATTCTTGATGAATATGATAATTATAATAATTCTGAGTTTGATCAGTTTTACATTCAAAACTTGAGTATTTTTTTTTTATATATCAGCTTATTTATTTTATCTCTTACAGTCTTTAGATATTGCTTGTTTTTTCTCATTAAAGCAAGTATACAGAAAAAAGATTGAGAAGAAAATGAGACTTGACATCAATCATATTGATAAGAATGAGTTTTTAACTATCTATTCTTCAGTTCATACAGCAGCTTTGAGTGAAAAGAATATTCAGAGTGTATTTAAAGCTACAGAAATAGCTCTGTATAATTCAAAGCAGGTTTTTTTTCAGCTCAATACTTAGATACATACATCAATCTCTTCAAAGATCTCACATAGCTCTCAGGCCTTCTGAGCCACTGCCACATCTAATAATATATAACAACTGAAGCTTCAGAGTGAGAAGATTAAAAAATATCTCAAGCATCATACACAGAGTTCACTCAGTCCAATCAATCAAGCTCTGGAACAGCTATTCAAGAGATATCAGATTGCTATGCATAATGCTTTTATTTTGACAAGAAAAAACAAAGAGCTGAAGACTGTAAATGCAAAGTAAAAGAAAAAGTGAGAAAGATGTCATACATACATAAGCTAGGGAGAAGGCTTGACTGTTCAAGAAAGGGTGAATCATATACAAAGAGGCATTGCAAAGGAAAGAGAGATAATAAAGTAGTCTGATAAGCAATCACAAAAGCAAGCAGCACCACAATGCAGTGGATGTGATGTTATAGAACATACTATTCATACATGCTCCCAGAATACAGGGAATAATTTATAATGCAATTATCTGGTTTTACTATCTAGTTGTGGTGATATTCAATTAGAAAGATATTGGATAGTGGAGACCTTTCTCAGTAGATGATCTGTCTCACTAGGTGATTGATTACATTAGTTTAAGTCGTTACAACTAACTCTCTTCGTTATCAATCAGATAAGATTCAACTTGGCCCGCCCGTTGCCACTTCTGGCAATAAATCTTCACCGCCTCCGATGCCCCAACAAAATGTGAAGGATAGATTGCTTGATTGATTATGAAGCGATCGCTAGCTACGCGGAAGTTATATACAGTGCGGATTACGTAAGAAGGCGGATAGGCCTGACACAAAACACTTCCATGCCATAAGTACTCAACATAACTATCAAGACTTTTATATCAGAACAGTCGGTGATCGCAGCAGCGCAGTATCATTCTTTTTTCTGCAGCAACCTTGGAAACCTGTCATTTATTTCATTCACTTCTCACTTTTTTTCGCCTTGATTTTCTTGTCTCTTGTTATTTGGCGTCTTTTTTGGTCTCGAAGATACGTTTTCCCTTCCCTTTTTCCGCAGTGTCTTGATCAAGTCCCTCCCTTGTCCTTACTCCACACCATGTCCGCTTCAATCCCTGGTAATCGAGACCTCCCTGCATCCAGGCACGATCTCAATACGTACTGGGGTAGAGTTAAGCAGGCGGCAGAAATTTCGGATCCCAGGTAAAAGCTTTGGCTTTCTTTTATTTCTTCCCCCCCCCCTCCCCCCCTTTTTTTTAAAAAAAAAATAAAAAGGAAAGAAAAAAAAGAAAAAATATGGGCACTGGGTAATCGGTCCCTGATCCTATATTGTTATCTAGGACGTTGTTTGTCTCTCGGGCTGGTCTGGAAAAGGCTAAAAGCCTAATTGCATTGTATAAAAATGGCCACGTCCCGTCCATGACCCCTGAACTCTGGCACGCCAAGCAAATTGTCGATTCGACCATACACCCAGGTATACAGGCAAAATCCCCTGTCTTAGAAACTTGTGCCGGCAAAGGTGAACTTTGGAAGCTTTGGATTTAATAACAATTATCTCTATCTAGACACCGGCGAACCTGTCGTTCTCCCCTTTCGCATGTCATGTTTCGTCCTTTCAAATCTGATTGTAACTGCGGGAATGCTCACACCTGGCCTTGGGGTATGTTTTCTTCTCCTGGTCAGCTCTTCCACTTTGTCTCTAACCATTGCGCTAACTTATAAACACACAGACAAGGGGAACTGTTCTCTGGCAAATTGCCAATCAATCTCTAAACGTCGCTATCAATAACGCCAACGCAAACAAGTCGACTCCGCTATCTTATTCTACCATTGCAAAATCATATCTTATGGCAGTATCCGCCTCCTGTTCCGTCGCTCTAGGCCTAAATGCGGTCGTCCCACGGTTAAAAAGGGTAGCACCCAATACAAAATTAATACTAGGGCGTTTAGTGCCTTTCGCAGCCGTGGCTACTGCAGGCGTTCTTAATGTGTTCCTAATGCGCGGCGAAGAGATCCGCAAGAATCGATGTCTATCCAGTGCTCTCCGACGAGGAGAAAGCAAAACGAGAAGTTGATGGAGGTGAGGTGCAGAGTCTGGGGAAGAGCAAGAAGGCTGCTTCACTTGCTGTGGGGGAGACCGCCATCAGTCGAGTGCTGAATGCAACTCCAGTTATGGC